>NC_140157.1:706582-744082 GCF_964035555.1 Netta rufina
GTTAAGTATAGGTTTAGGATAAGGTTTAGGGTTAGGATAATGTTTGGGGTTAGGGTAAGTGTTAGGGTTAGTTTTAGTGTTAGCTTTAGGTTTAGGATTTGGGTTAGGGTTAGGGTTAGGGTTAGATCCGCACGGGCCATTAGGGTTAGGGTTAAAGGGTTAGGGTTATGGTTAGGGTTATGGTTAAGGTTGTTAGGGTTAGGGTTAGGGTTAGGGTTAGATGTAGGGTTTCGGTTAGGGTTAGTGTTAGGGTTAGATTTAGGGTTAGGGTTAGGGTTAGGGTTATGGTTAGGGTTAGGGTTAGGTTTAGGGTTAGGGTTAGGGTTAGGGTTAGGGTTAAGGATAGTGTTAGTGTTATGGTTAGGGTTAGGGTTAGGGTTAGGGTTAGGGTTTGGGTTAGGGTTAGGGTTAGGTTTAGGGTTAGGGTTAGGGTTAGGGTTAGGGTTAAGGATAGTGTTAGTGTTAGGGTTAGGGTTAGGGTTAGGGTTAGGGTTAGGGTTAGGGTTAGGGTTAGGGTTAGGGTCATGGTTAGCGTTAGGGCTACGGTTACGGTTAGGGTTACGGTTAATTTTACGGTTAGGGGTAGGGTTAGGGTTAGGGTTCGGGTTAGGGTTCTTTTAAGTTTAGGCTTAGGGTTTCGGCTAGGGTTAGGGTTAGTGTTAGGGTTCGGGTTAGTTTTATGATTTTATTAGGGTTCGGGGTAATTTTAGGGTTAGGGTTAAATTTAGGGTTATGGTTAGGGTTATGGTTAGCGTTCGGGTTTGGTTATGTTCAGGGTTAGGGTTAGGATTAGGGTTACGGTTACGGTTAGGTTTACAGTTAGGTCTAGGGTTAGGGTTAGGGTTAGGGTTAGGGTTCTTTTAAGGTTAGGCTTAGGGTTACTGTTAGGGTTAATATTAGTGTTAGGGTTCCGGTTAGTTTTAGGGTTTTATTAGGGTTCGGGGTAGTGTTAGGGTTAGGGTTAAGTTTAGGGTTAGGGTTAGGGTTAAGGTTAGGGTTAGGGTTTGGTTATGTTCAGGGTTAGGGTTAGGATTAGGGTTACGGTTATGGTTAGGGTTACAGTTAGGGCTAGGGTTAGGGTTAGGGTTAGGGTTAGGGTTAGGGTTAGGGTTAGGGTTAGATCCGCGTGGGCCATCAGGGTTAGGGCTAGAGGGTTAGGGTTAGGGTTAGGGTTAGTGTGGTTTGTTTAGGGTTAGGGTTAGGGTTAGGTTTAGATTTAGGGTTAGGGTTAGGTTTAGTGTTAGGGTTAGATTTAGGGTTAGGGTTAGGGTTAGGGTTAGTGTTATGTTAGGGTTAGGGTTAGAGTTAGGGTTAGGTTTAGGGATAGTATTAGTGTTTGGATTAGGGTTTGATCCACATTTAGGTTTAGGGTTAGGATTAGGGATGTTAGGGGTAGGGTTAAGGTTAGGGTTAGGGTTAGGGTTAGGGTTAGGGTTAGGGTTAGGGTTAGGGTTAGGGTTAGGGTTAGGGTTAGGGTTAGGGTTAGGGTTAGGGTTAGGGTTAGATCCGCGCGGGCCATTAGGGTTAGGGCTAGAGTGTTAGGGTTCGGGTTAGTGTTAGGATTAGGTTTATGGTTAGGGTTAGGTGTAGCTTTAGGTTAGGGTTAGGGTTAGGGTTAGGTTTAGGGTTAGGGTTAGGGTTAGGGTTAGTGTTAGGGTTAGGGTTAGGGTTAGGGTTAGGATTTGGTTTAGGGTTAGGGTTAGGTTCATTGTTTGGGTAAGGCTTAGTGGTTAGATTTTGGGTTAAGTATAGGTTTAGGATAAGGTTTAGGGTTAGGATAATGTTTGGGGTTAGGGTAAGTGTTAGGGTTAGTTTTAGTGTTAGCTTTAGGTTTAGGATTTGGGTTAGGGGTAGGGTTAGGGTTAGATCCGCACGGGCCAATAGGGTTAGGGTTAAAGGGTTAGGGTTATGGTTACGGTTATGGTTAAGGTTGTTAGGGTTAGGGTTAGGGTTAGTGTTATGTTTAGGGTGAGGGTGAGTGTTAGGGTGAGGTTTAGGGTTAGGGTTAGGCCTAGGGTTAGGTTTAAGGTTAGTGTTATGGTTAATGTTATTTTTAGGTTTAGGGTTACGATTTGGGTTATGGTTAGGTTTACGGTTAAGGTAATTGTTAGGGTTAGGGTTAGGGTTAGGGTAATGGTTAGGGTTAGGTTTAGGGGTTATGGTTAGGGTTATGGTTAGGGTTAGGTTCATTGTTTGGGTAAGGGTTAGGGGTTAGGGTTTGGGTTAATATAGGTTTAGGATAAGGTTTAGGGTTAGGATAATGTTTAGGGTTAGGGTCAGTGTTAGGGTTAGTTTTAGTGTTAGCTTTAGGTTTAGGATTAGGGTTAGGGTTAGATCCGCTCGGGCCATTAGGGTTAGGGTTAGAGGGTTAGGGTTATGGTTAGGGTTTTGGTTAAGGTTGTTAGGGTTAGGGTTAGGGTTATGTTTAGATTTAGGGTTTTGGTTAGGGTTAGGGTTAGTGTTAGGGTTAGATTTAGGGTTAGGGTTACGGTTAGGGTTGTGGTTATGGTTAGGTTTAGGGTTAGGGTTAGACTTAGGGGTAGGGTTAGGGTTAGGGTTAGGGTTAGCGTTAGGGTTAGGGTTAGGGTTAGGGTTAGGGTTAGGGTTAGGGTTAGACTTAGGGCTAGTGTTTAGGATAGTGTTAGGTTTAGGGTTAGGGTTACTGTTAGGGTTAGGGTTAGGGTTAGGGTTTGGGTTAAGTTTAGGGTTAGGTTTAGGTTCAGGGTTAGGTTTAGGGTTAGTTTTAGGGTTAGGTTTAGGGTTAGGGTTAGTTTCAGGGTTAGGGTTACGGTTAGGGTTAGGGTTAGGGTTAGGGTTAGGGTTTGGGTTAGGGTAAGGGTTAAGTTTAGGGTTAGGTTTACGGTTTGGTTTAGAGTTACGGTTAGGATTAGGGTTAGGGTTAGGTTTAGGGTTAGGGTTAGGTTTAGGGTTAGGTTTAGGATTATCGTTAGATTTAGGGTTAGGTTTAGGGTTAGCATTAGGTTTAGGGTTAGGGTTAGGGTTAGGTTTAGGGTGAGCGTTAGGTTTAGGGTTAGGCGTAGGGTTAGGTTTAAGGTTAGTGTTATGGTTAATGTTATTTTTAGGTTTAGGGTTACGATTAGGGTTATGGTTACGTTTACGGTTAAGGTTAGGGTTAGGGTTAGGGTTAGGGTAATGGTTAGGGTTAGGTTTAGGGTTAGGGTTAGGGTGTGTGTTTAATCCGCATGGGACATTAGGGTTAGGGTTAGGGCTAGAGAGTTAGGGTTCCGGTTAGTGTTAGGATTAGGTTTATGGTTAGGGTTAGGGGTTGCGTTAGGTTAGGGTTAGGGTTAGGGTTAGGGTTAATGTTAGGGTTAGGGTTAGTGTTAGGGTTAGGTTCATTGTTTGGGTAAGGGTTAGGGGTTAGGGTTTGGGTTAAGTATAGGTTTAGGATTAGGTTTAGGGTTAGGATAATGTTTAGGGTTAGGCTAAGTGTTAGGGTTAGTTTTAGTGTTAGTTTTAGGTTTAGGATTTGGGATAGGTTTAGGGTTAGGGTTAGGGTTAGATCCGCGCGGGCCATTACGGTTAGGGTTAGAGTGTTAGGGTTATGGTTAGGGTTATGGTTAAGGTTGTTAGGGTTAGGGTTAGGGTTAGGGTTAGATTTAGGGTTTCGGTTAGGGTTAGGGTTAGGGTTAGATTTAGGGTTAGGGTTAGGGTTAGGGTTATGGTTATGGTTAGGGTTAGGGTTATGGTTATGATTAGGGTTAGGGTTAGGTATAGGATTAGGGTTAGGGTTAAGGTTAGGGTTAGGGTTAGGGTTAGGTATAGGATTACCGTTAGGGTTAGGGTTAGGGTTAGATTTAGGGTTTCGGTTAGGGTTAGGGTTAGGGTTAGATCCGCGCGGGCCATTAGGGTTAGGGCTAGAGGGTTAGGGTTAGGGTTAGGGTTAGTGTTGTTAGGTTTAGGGTTAGGGTTAGGGTTAGGTTTAGATTTAGGTTTAGGGTTTGGTTTAGGGTTAGGGTTAGATTTACGGTTAGGGTTAAGGTTAGGGTTAGGGTTAGGTTTAGGGTTAGGGTTAGTATTATTGGTTGGATTAGGGTTTCATCGACAATTAGGTTTAGGGTTAGGATTAGGGTTGTTAGGGGGAGGGTTAAGGTTAGGGTTAGGGTTATTGTTAGGGTTAGGGTTAGAGTTGTTATTGTTAGGTTTAGGGTTAGGGTTTCGGTTAGGGTTAAGGTTTAATCCACGTGGGACATTAGGGTTAGGGTTAGGGCTAGAGGGTTAGGGTTCGGGTTAGTGTTAGGATTAGGTTTATGGTTAGGGTTAGGTGTAGCGTTAGGTAAGGTTTAGGGTTAGGGTTAGGGTTAGGGTTAGGGTTAGGGTTGGTTCATTGTTTGGGTAATGCTTAGGGGTTAGGTTTTGGGTTAAGTATAGGTTTAGGATAAGGTTTAGGGTTAGGATAATGTTTGGGGTTAGGGTAAGTGTTAGGGTTAGTTTTAGTGTTAGCTTTAGGTTTAGGATTTGGGTTAGGGTTAGGGTTAGGGTTAGATCCGCACGGGCCATTAGGGTTAGGGTTAAAGGGTTAGGGTTATGGTTAGGGTTATGGTTAAGGTTGTTAGGGTTAGGGTTAGGGTTAGGGTTAGATGTAGGGTTTCGGTTAGGGTTAGTGTTAGGGTTAGATTTAGGGTTAGGGTTAGGGTTAGGGTTATGGTTAGGGTTAGGGTTAGGTTTAGGGTTAGGGTTAGGGTTAGGGTTAGGGTTAAGGATAGTGTTAGTGTTATGGTTAGGGTTAGGGTTAGGGTTAGGGTTAGGGTTTGGGTTAGGGTTAGGGTTAGGTTTAGGGTTAGGGTTAGGGTTAGGGTTAGGGTTAAGGATAGTGTTAGTGTTAGGGTTAGGGTTAGGGTTAGGGTTAGGGTTAGGGTTAGGGTTAGGGTTAGGGTTAGGGTTAGGGTTAGGGTCATGGTTAGCGTTAGGGCTACGGTTACGGTTAGGGTTACGGTTAATTTTACGGTTAGGGGTAGGGTTAGGGTTAGGGTTCGGGTTAGGGTTCTTTTAAGTTTAGGCTTAGGGTTACGGCTACGGTTAGGGTTAGTGTTAGGGTTCGGGTTAGTTTTATGATTTTATTAGGGTTCGGGGTAATTTTAGGGTTAGGGTTAAATTTAGGGTTATGGTTAGGGTTATGGTTAGTGTTCGGGTTTGGTTATGTTCAGGGTTAGGGTTAGGATTAGGGTTACGGTTACGGTTAGGTTTACAGTTAGGTCTAGGGTTAGGGTTAGGGTTAGGGTTAGGGTTCTTTTAAGGTTAGGCTTAGGGTTACTGTTAGGGTTAATATTAGTGTTAGGGTTCCGGTTAGTTTTAGGGTTTTATTAGGGTTCGGGGTAGTGTTAGGGTTAGGGTTAAGTTTAGGGTTAGGGTTAGGGTTAAGGTTAGGGTTAGGGTTTGGTTATGTTCAGGGTTAGGGTTAGGATTAGGGTTACGGTTATGGTTAGGGTTACAGTTAGGGCTAGGGTTAGGGTTAGGGTTAGCGTTAGGGTTGGGGTTAGGTTTAGGGTTGGGTTATGTTCAGGGTTCGGGTTAGGGTTAGTGTTACGGTTTGGTTAGGGTTAGGATTAGGTTTAGTGTTAGTTTTAGGTTTAGGGTTAGGGTTAGGGTTAGGGTTACCATTAGGGTTATGGTTATCTTTTCGGTTAGGGTTAGGGTTGGAGTTAGGTTTAGGGTTAGGGATAGGGTTAGGTTTAGGGTTCTTTTAGGTTTAGGGTTAGGGTTAGTGTTATGGTTAGTGTTAGGGTCACGGTTAGTGTTAGATTTAGGATTAGAGTTATGCTTACGTTTAGGATTAGGGTTACGTTTATGTTAGGGTTAGGGTTAGGGTTAGGGTTAGGTTAATGTTAGGATTAGGGTTAGGGTTAGGGTTAGTGTTAGCTTTAGGGTTAGTATTAGGGTTACGGTTAGATTTAAGGTTATGGTTTTGTTAGGGTTCGGCGTAGGGTTAGGGTTATGGTTAGTGTTAGGGTTAGCTTTAGGTTTAGGGTTAGGGTTAGGATTATGGTTAGGATTAGGTTTAGGGTTAGGGTTATGTTAGGGTTACGCTTATGGTTAGCTTTAGGGTTAGGGTTAGGTTAGATTTAGAGTTAGGTTTAGGTTTATGTTTGGGTTATTGTTAGGGTTATGTTAGTTTTAGGGTTAGGATTAGGGTTAGGGTTAGGCTTAGGGTTAGGGTTAGGGTTAGGTTTAGGGTTAGGGTTCGGGATAGGATTAGCTTTAGTTTTAGGGTTTGGGTTAGTGTTAGGGTTAAGATTAGGATTAGGGTTAGGCTTAGGTTGAGGGATAAGGTTAGGTGTAGCGTTAGGGTTAGGGTTAGGGTTAGGGTTAGGGTTAGGGTTAGGGTTAGGGTTAGGGTAGGGTTAGGGTTATTGTTAGGGTAAGGATTAGGGTTAGGCTTAGGTTTAGGGTTAGTGTTAGGGTTATATGAGGGTTCGGGTTTGGGTCAGGGTGAGGGTTAGCATTAGGGTTATGGCTAGTGTTTGGGTTAGGTTTACGGTTTGGTGTAGTGTTAGGGTTAGGGTTAGGGCTAGGGTTAGGTTTAGGGTTAGGGTCTCGTTATGTTCAGGGTTACTTTTAGGATTAGGGTTATTTTTACGGTTAGGGTTACAGTTAGGGTTAGAGTTAGGGTTAGGTTTAGCGTTAGGGTTAGGGTTAGGCTTAGGGTTGGGTTCTGTTCAGGGTTAGGGTTAGGGTTTGGGTTAGGGTTATGGACAGGGTTAGGGTTAGGGTTCTGTTAGGGATAGGGTTAGGTTTAGGGTTAGTTTTAGGGTTTGGGTTAGGGTTAGGTTTAGGTTTAGGGTTAGGGTTAGTGTTAGGATTAGGTTTAATATTAGGGTTACTTTTAGGGTTAAGGTTAGCTTTACGGTTAGTGTTAGGGTTAGGGTTACAGCTAGGGTTAGCGATAGGGTTAGGGTTAGGGTTAGGGTTCTCTTAGGGTTAGGATTAGGGTTATGTTAGGTTTCGGCGTAGGGTTATGGTTAGGGTTAGGTTTAGGTTTAGGTTTAGGGTTAGGGTCAGGGTTAGGGTTCGGTTAACGGTTAGGTTTACTGTTAGGGTTAGGGTTAGGGTTTGGTTTCTGTTAGGGTAAGGGTTTGCGTTAGGTTTAGGGTTAGGTTTAGGGTTAGTGTTAGGCTTAGGGTTAGGGTTAGGGTTAGGGTTAGGTTTATGCTTAGGTTCAGGATTAGGTTTCGGATTAGGTTTAGGGTTAAGGTTAATGTTATGTTAGGGTTAGGGTTAGGGTTAGGATTAGGGTTAGGTTTAATGTTAGGTTAGGGTTAGGCTTAGTATTAGGGTTACGGTTAGGTTTAGGGATAGGGTTATGTTAGAGTTAGGGTTAGGGTTAGGGTTAGGGTTAGGGTTAGGGTTAGGGTTAGGGTTAGGGTTAGGGTTAGGGTTAGGGTTAGGATTCGACTTAGCGTTAGGGTTTGGGTTGGGTTAGGGTTAGGTTTAGGGTTTGGGTTAGCGTTATGGTTATAGTTAGGATTAGGGTTAGGCTTAGGTTTAGGTTTAGGTTAGGGGTATATGAGTGTTAGGGTTAGAGTTAGGGTCAGGGTTAGGTTTAGGGTTAGCGTTAGTGTTACGGTTAGGTTTAGGATTAGGGTTTTGCTCAGGTTTAGAATTAGGGTTAGGGTTATATTAGGGTTAGTGTTAGGGTTAGGGTTAGGGTTAGGGTTAGGGTTAGGGTTAGGTTTAGGGTTAGGGTTAGGTTAGGGTTAGGTTTAGGGTTAGGGTAAGGGTTAGTGTTAGGGTTAGCGTTAGGTTTAGGGTTAGGGTTAGGATTACTTTTAGGATTAGGTTTAGGGTTAGGGTTAGGGTTATGTTAGGGTTTGGGTTAGGGTTAGGTTTGTTTTAGGGTTAGGATTAGAGTTAGGGTTAGGTTTAGGGTTTGCGTTAGGGTTAGGCTTAGGGTTTGTGTTAGGGTTAGGGTTAGTGTTAGGTTAGGGTTAGGGTTAGGGTTACCGTTAGGTTTAGGGTTAGGATTCTGATAGGGGTCGCGGTAGGTTTAGGTTTAGGGTTAGGTTTAGGGTTAGGGTTAGGGTTAGGCTTAGGGTTAGGGTTAGGGTTAGGTTTAGGGTTTGGTTTAGGGTTAGGGTTGGGGTCACGGTTAGGGATAGGGTTAGTGTTGCTGTTAGGATTAGTGTTAGGGTTAGGATTAGGTTTAGCGTTAGGTTCAGGGTTAGGGTTATGTTAGGGTTAGGGTTAGGGTTAGTGTTAGGGTCAGGGTTAGGGTTACGGTGTGGTTTAGGGTTAGGTTTCTGTTTCTGTTAGTGTTCGGTTAGGATTAGGGTTAGTGTTGGGGTTAGGGTTAGGTTTAGGGTTAGGGTTAGGGTTAGGGTGAGGGCCAGGGTTAGGGTTAGGGCTAGGTTTAGGTTAGGTTAGGGTTAGGGTTAGGGTTAGGGTTAGGTTTTGGATTAGGGTTAGGGTTAGTTTTAGGGTTCTGTTAGGGTTAGGATTAGGTTAGGGTTAGGGTTAGGGTTAGGTTTAGGGTTAGGATTAGGGTTACGGTTACGGTTAGGTTTAGCGTTAGGATTAGGGGTCGGGTTATGTTCAGGGTTAGGGTTAGGGTTAGGGTTAGGGTTACTCTTTGGGTTATGTTTAGGGGTAGGTTCGGGTTAGGGTTAGGGTTAGGTTTAGGGTTAGGTTTAGGGTTAGGATTAGGGTTAGGGTTAGGTTTAGGGTTCTGTTAGGGTTAGGATTAGGTTAGGGTTAGGGTTAGGGTTAGGTTTAGTGTTAGGGTTAGGGTTACGGTTACGGTTAGGTTTAGCGTTAGGACTAGGGTTAGGGTTATGTTCAGGGTTATGGTTAGGGTTAGGGTTAGGATTACGGTTAGGATTATTGTTAAAGTTAGGTTTAGTGTTAGGTTTAGTGTTACGGTTAGGGTCAGGGTTAGGGTTGGGTTATGTTCAGGGTTAGGGTTAGTTTTAGAATTAGGCTTAGGGTTAGTTTTAGGTTTAGGGTTAGCGTTAGTGTTAGGGTTAGGGTTATGGTTAGGATTAGCATTATGCTTAGGTTTTGGGTTACGGTTTGGGTTAGGGTTAGGGTTATGTTCAGGGTTAGGTTTCTGTTTGGGTTAGCGTTAGGTTTAGAGTTAGGGTTAGGGTTATGTTTAGGTTTTGGGTATGGATTAGGTTAGGGTTAGGGCTATGTTTAGTGTTAGGGTTAGGTTTACGGTTAGGTTAGGGTTAGGGTTAGGGTTAGGGTTAGGGTTAGGGTTAGGGTTACGGTTACGGTTAGGGTTAGGGTTAGGGTTAGGGTTAGGGTTAGGTTTAGGGTTCTGTTAGGGTTAGGATTAGGTTAGGTTTAGGGTTAGTTTTAGGGTTAGGGTTAGGTTTACGGTTACGGTTAGATTTAGCGTTAGGATTAGGGTTAGGGTTATGTTCAGGGTTATGGTTAGGGTTAGGGTTATGGTTAAGGTTAGGATTATGGTTAGAGTTAGGTTTAGTGTTAGGTTTAGTGTTACGGTTAGGGTTAGGGTTAGGGTTAGGTTTATGTTCAGGGTTAGGTTTCTGTTAGTGTTTGCCTTAGGGTTAGGGATATGTTTAGGGTTAGGTTTAGGGTTAGGGTTGGGTTATGTTCAGGGTTAGGGTTAATGTTAGAGTTAGGCTTAGGGTTAGTTTTTGGTTTAGGGTTAGCGTTAGCGTTAGGGTTAGGGTTACGATTAGTGTTATGCTTAGGTTTTGGGTTACGGTTAGGATTAGTGTTAGGGTTATGTTCAGGGCTAAGTTTCTGTTAGGGTTAGCGTTAGGGTTAGAGTTATGTTTAGGGTTAGGTTTAGGTTTTGGGTATGGATTAGGTTAGGGTTAGGGCTATGTTTGGGGTTAGGGTTAGGTTTAGGGTTTTTGTTAGTGTCTGGGTTACGGTTAGGTATAGGGTTATGATTAGAGTTAGCGTTATGGTTAGGGTTAGGGTTAGGGTTAGGGTTAGGGTTAGGGTTAGGGCTAGGGTTAGGGTTACGGTTATTGTTAGGGTTCAGTTTAGGGTTCTGGTAGGGTTAGGGTTAGGTTAGATGTAGGGTTAGGGTTAGGGTTACAGTTAGGGTTAGGTTTAGTGTAACGGTTAGGGTTAGGTTTAGGGTTAGGGTTAGAGTTGTATTATGGTTAGGGTTAGGGTTATGGTTAGGATTAGGTTTAGAGTTAGGGTTAGGGTTGGGTTATGTTCCGGGTTTGGGTTAGGGTTAGTGATAGGGTTAGCGTTAGTGATAGGGTTACGGTTACGACTAGGTTTATGGTGAGGGTTAGGGTTATGGTTAGGGTTAGGGTTGGTGTTGGGTTATTTTCAGGGTTAGGGTTAGTGTTAGGGTTGGGGTTAGGGTCAGGGTTAGATTTCGTGTTAGCGTTAGGGTTAGGGTTAGTTTTAGGGTTAGGGTTAGGGTTAGGGTTAGGGTTTGGTTATGTTCAGGATTAGGGTTAGTGTTAGGCTTAGGGTTAGGGTTAGGGTTAGTGTTAGGTTTAGGGTTAGCGTTAGGGTAAGGGTTAGGGTTAGGGTTAGGGTTAGGGTTACCGTTAGGTTTAGGGTTAGGATTCTGATAGGGGTCGCGGTAGGTTTAGGTTTAGGGTTAGGTTTAGGGTTAGGGTTAGGGTTAGGGTTAGGGTTAGGGTTAGGGTTAGGATTCGACTTAGCATTAGGGTTTGGGTTGGGTTAGGGTTAGGTTTAGGGTTTGGGTTAGCGTTATGGTTATAGTTAGGATTAGGGTTAGGCTTAGGTTTAGGTTTAGGTTAGGGGTATATGAGTGTTAGGGTTAGAGTTAGGGTCAGGGTTAGGTTTAGGGTTAGCGTTAGTGTTACGGTTAGGTTTAGGATTAGGGTTTTGCTCAGGTTTAGAATTAGGGTTAGGGTTATATTAGGGTTAGTGTTAGGGTTAGGGTTAGGGTTAGGGTTAGGGTTAGGGTTAGGTTTAGGGTTAGGGTTAGGTTAGGGTTAGGTTTAGGGTTAGGGTAAGGGTTAGTGTTAGGGTTAGCGTTAGGTTTAGGGTTAGGGTTAGGATTACTTTTAGGATTAGGTTTAGGGTTAGGGTTAGGGTTATGTTAGGGTTTGGGTTAGGGTTAGGTTTGTTTTAGGGTTAGGATTAGAGTTAGGGTTAGGCTTAGGGTTTGTGTTAGGGTTAGGGTTAGTGTTAGGTTAGGGTTAGGGTTAGGGTTAGGGTTAGGGTTAGGGTTAGGGTTACCGTTAGGTTTAGGGTTAGGATTCTGATAGGGGTCGCGGTAGATTTAGGTTTAGGGTTAGGTTTAGGGTTAGGGTTAGGGTTAGGGTTAGGGTTAGGGTTAGGTTTAGGGTTTGGTTTAGGGTTAGGGTTGGGGTCACGGTTAGGGATAGGGTTAGTGTTGCTGTTAGGATTAGTGTTAGGGTTAGGATTAGGTTTAGCGTTAGGTTCAGGGTTAGGGTTATGTTAGGGTTAGGGTTAGGGTTAGTGTTAGGGTCAGGGTTAGGGTTACGGTGTGGTTTAGGGTTAGGTTTCTGTTTCTGTTAGTGTTCGGTTAGGATTAGGGTTAGTGTTAGGGTTAGGGTTAGGGTTAGGGTTAGGGTGAGGGCCAGGGTTAGGGTTAGGGCTAGGTTTAGGTTAGGTTAGGGTTAGGGTTAGGGTTAGGGTTAGGTTTTGGATTAGGGTTAGGGTTAGTTTTAGGGTTCTGTTAGGGTTAGGATTAGGTTAGGGTTAGGGTTAGGGTTAGGTTTAGGGTTAGGATTAGGGTTACGGTTACGGTTAGGTTTAGCGTTAGGATTAGGGGTCGGGTTATGTTCAGGGTTAGGGTTAGGGTTAGGGTTAGGGTTACTCTTTGGGTTATGTTTAGGGGTAGGTTCGGGTTAGGGTTAGGGTTAGGTTTAGGGTTAGGTTTAGGGTTAGGATTAGGGTTAGGGTTAGGTTTAGGGTTAGGTTTAGTGTTAGGGTTAGGGTTACGGTTACGGTTAGGTTTAGCGTTAGGACTAGGGTTAGGGTTATGTTCAGGGTTATGGTTAGGGTTAGGGTTAGGATTACGGTTAGGATTATTGTTAAAGTTAGGTTTAGTGTTAGGTTTAGTGTTACGGTTAGGGTCAGGGTTAGGGTTGGGTTATGTTCAGGGTTAGGGTTAGTTTTAGAATTAGGCTTAGGGTTAGTTTTAGGTTTAGGGTTAGCGTTAGTGTTAGGGTTAGGGTTATGGTTAGGATTAGCATTATGCTTAGGTTTTGGGTTACGGTTTGGGTTAGGGTTAGGGTTATGTTCAGGGTTAGGTTTCTGTTTGGGTTAGCGTTAGGTTTAGAGTTAGGGTTAGGGTTATGTTTAGGTTTTGGGTATGGATTAGGTTAGGGTTAGGGCTATGTTTAGTGTTAGGGTTAGGTTTACGGTTAGGTTAGGGTTAGGGTTAGGGTTAGGGTTAGGGTTAGGGTTACGGTTAGGGTTAGGGTTAGGGTTAGGGTTAGGGTTAGGGTTAGGGTTAGGGTTAGGGTTAGGGTTCTGTTAGGGTTAGGGTTAGGTTAGGTTTAGGGTTAGTTTTAGGGTTAGCGTTAGGTTTACGGTTACGGTTAGATTTAGCGTTAGGATTAGGGTTAGGGTTATGTTCAGGGTTATGGTTAGGGTTAGGGTTATGGTTAAGGTTAGGATTATGGTTAGAGTTAGGTTTAGTGTTAGGTTTAGTGTTACGGTTAGGGTTAGGGTTAGGGTTAGGTTTATGTTCAGGGTTAGGTTTCTGTTAGTGTTTGCCTTAGGGTTAGGGATATGTTTAGGGTTAGGTTTAGGGTTAGGGTTGGGTTATGTTCAGGGTTAGGGTTAATGTTAGAGTTAGGCTTAGGGTTAGTTTTTGGTTTAGGGTTAGCGTTAGCGTTTGGGTTAGGGTTACGATTAGTGTTATGCTTAGGTTTTGGGTTACGGTTAGGATTAGTGTTAGGGTTATGTTCAGGGCTAAGTTTCTGTTAGGGTTAGCGTTAGGGTTAGAGTTATGTTTAGGGTTAGGTTTAGGTTTTGGGTATGGATTAGGTTAGGGTTAGGGCTATGTTTGGGGTTAGGGTTAGGTTTAGGGTTTTTGTTAGTGTCTGGGTTACGGTTAGGTATAGGGTTATGATTAGAGTTAGCGTTATGGTTAGGGTTAGGGTTAGGGTTAGGGTTAGGGTTAGGGTTAGGGCTAGGGTTAGGGTTACGGTTATTGTTAGGGTTCAGTTTAGGGTTCTGTTAGGGTTAGGGTTAGGTTAGATGTAGGGTTAGGGTTAGGGTTACAGTTAGGGTTAGGTTTAGTGTAACGGTTAGGGTTAGGTTTAGGGTTAGGGTTAGAGTTGTATTATGGTTAGGGTTAGGGTTATGGTTAGGATTAGGTTTAGAGTTAGGGTTAGGGTTGGGTTATGTTCCGGGTTTGGGTTAGGGTTAGTGATAGGGTTAGCGTTTGTGATAGGGTTACGGTTACGACTAGGTTTAGGGTGAGGGTTAGGGTTATGGTTAGGGTTAGGGTTGGTGTTGGGTTATGTTCAGGGTTAGGGTTAGTGTTAGGGTTGGGGTTAGGGTCAGGGTTAGATTTCGTGTTAGCGTTAGGGTTAGGGTTAGTTTTAGGGTTAGGGTTAGGGTTAGGGTTAGGGTTTGGTTATATTCAGGGTTAGGGTTAGTGTTAGGCTTAGGGGTAGGGTTAGGGTTAGGATTAGCGTTATGCTTAGGTTTTGGGTTCCGGTTAGGTTTAGGTTTATGTTCAGGGTTAGGTTTCTGTTAGGGTTAGCGTCAGGGTTAGGGTTAGGTTTAGGGTTAGGTTTACGTTTAGGGTATGGATTAGGTTAGGGCCAGGGTTATGGTTAGGGTTAGGGTTAGCATTAGGGTTACGGTTAGTTTTAGGGTTAAGTTTAGGGTTCTGTTAGGGTTAGGATTAGGTTTAGGTTTAGAGTTATGGTTAGGGTTGGGTTATGTACAGGGTTTCGGTTAGGGTTACTGCTAGGGTTAGGGTTAGGGTTAGGATTAGGGATAGGTTAGGGTTTTTGTTAGGAATAATGTTAAAATAAGAGTTAGCGTTAGGGTTAAGGTTAGGGTTATGTTCAGGGTTAGGTTTCTGTTAGGGTTTGCATTAGGGGTAGGGTTAGGTTTAGGGTTATTTTTAGGGTTAGGCTTAGGTTTACGGTTAGGGTTTGGGTTCAGTTATGGTTAGGGTTTGGGTTACGGTTAGCGTTAGGGTTAGGGTTAGGTTAGGGTTAGGGTTTGGGTTAGGGTTAGGGTTAGGGTTAGGGTTAGGATTTGCATTATGGTTAGGTTTATGTCAGGGTTAGGTTTAGGTTTAGAGTTAGGGTTTTATTACGATTAGGGTTAGGGTTAGGTTTAGGGTTAGGGTTAGGGTTAGGGTTAGGTTTAGGGTTAGTTTTACTTTTTCGGTTAGGATTATGGTTAGCGTTACGCTTAGGGTTAGGGTAAGGTTTACGGTTAGGGTTAGGGTTACGGTTAGGGTTAGTGTTACGATTGGGGTTATTGTTACGGTTAATGTTAGGGTTAGGGTTAGGGTTAGGCTTATGTTCAAGGTTAGGTTTCTCTTAGGGGTTGCTTTAGGGTTAGGGTTAGGCTTAGGGTTAGGTTTTAGGGTTAGGGTTAGGCTTAGGTTTAGGTTTACGGTTAGGGTTAGTGTTAGGTTTACGGGTTCGGTTTGGTTTAGGTTAGGGTTAGGGTTGGTGTTACGTTTAGGGTTAGGGTTAGAATTAGTGTTAGGTTTCGGTTAGGGTTAGGGTTACGGTTAGGGTTTGGGTTAGGGTTAGGGATACGGTTACGGTTAGGGGTAGGGTTATGATTAGGGTTAGCGTTATGGTTATGGTTAGGGTTAGGGTTAGGTTTAGGTTTACGGTTAGGGTTAGAGTTAGGTTTAGGGTTAGGGTTAGGATTAGCGTTATTTTTACGTTTAGGTTAGGGTTAGGTTTAGGGTTAAGGTTAGGGTACTGTTACGATTAGGTTTAGGGTTAGGTTTAGGGTTAGGGTTAGGGTTAGTTTTAATTTTTCGTTTAGGATTATGCTTAGCGTTACGGTTAGTGTTAGGGTAAGATTTAGAGTTAGGGTTAGGGTTACGGTTAGGGTTAGGGTTACTCTTGGGGTTAGTGTTACGGTTAGCGTTAGGGTTAGGTTTAGGGTTAGGTTTAAGTTTAGGGTTAGGATTATCGTTCGGATTAGTGTTAGGATTACGGTTAGGCTTAGGTTTAGCCTTAGGTTTAGGGTTAGGTTTAGGTTTAGGGTTAGGGTTAGATTAGTGTTAAGGTTAGAGTTAGGAGTAGGGTTACGGTTAAGGTTAGGGTTAGGGTTACGGTTAGGGTTCGGGTTAGAGTTAGGTTTAGTTTTCCGTTTAGGGTTAGGGTTAGGGTTAGGGTTATGTTCAGGGTTAGGTTTCTGTTATGGTTTGCGTTAGGGTTAGGGTTAGGTTTAGGGTTAGGTTTATGGTTAGGCTTAGGTTTAGGGTTAGGATTAGGGTTAGGTTTACGTTTAGGGTTTGGGCTCGGTTAGGGTTAGGGTTGGGGTTACGGTTAGGGTTAGGTTTATGGTTAGGGTTAGGGTTAGGATTAGGTTAGGGTTAGGGTTAGGGTTTGGCTTAGGGTTACGGTTAGGGATACGGTTACGGGTAGGGGTAGAGTTATGATTAGGGTTAGCGTTATGGTTATGGTTAGGTTTAGGGTTAGGTTTATGTTTATTGTTAGGGTTAGGGTTAGGGTTCTATTACGATTAGTGTTAGGGTTACGTTTAGGGTTAGGGTTAGGGTTAGGTTTAGGGTTAGAGTTAGGTTTACGTTTGGTTTATGTTCATTATTAGTGTTAGGGTTACTGATAGGGTTAGGTTTATGGTTAGGATTACGGATAGGACTAGGGTTAGCGTTAGGGTTAGGGTTAGGTTTAGGGTTAGATGTATGGTTTGTTTTAGGGTTAGGTTTAGGGTTCTGTTACGGTGAGGGTTAGGTTTAGGTTTAGGGTTCTATTAGGTTTAGGGTTAGGGTTAGGTTTAGTGTTAGGGTTAGAGTTAGGGTTAGGTTTAGAGTTAGGTTTAGTGTTGGGTTATGTTCAGGGTTATGGTAAGGGTTAGGATTAGGTTTAGGGCTAGGGTTAGGGTTAGGTTAGCGTTAGGTTTATGTTTAGGGGTATGGTTTGGTTTAGGGTTAGGTTAGGGGTCTGTTAGGGTGAGGGAAAGGGTTAGGTTTAGGGTTAGGGATAGGGTAAGGGTTAGGATTGGATTATGTTCAGGGTTAGGGTTAGTGTTAGGGTTAGGGTTTGGGTTAGGTTTAGCATTAGCGTTACGGTTAGGTTTTGGGTTACGGTTAGGTTAGGGTTAGGGTTATGGTTAGGGTTAGGGTTAGGGTTAGGGTTAGGGTTAGGGTTAGGGTTAGGGTTAGGGTTAGGGTTAGGGTTAGGGTTAGGGTTAGGGTTAGGGTTACGTTTAGGGTTAGGGTTAGTGTAACGGTTAGGGTTAGGTTTAGGGTTAGGGTTAGAGTTAGGGTTCTGTTAGGGTTATGGTAAGAGTTAGGTTTAGGGTTAGGGTTAGGGTTAGGGTTAGGGCTAGGGTTAGGGTTAGGGTTAGAGTTAGGGTTAGGTTTAGAGTTAGGTTTAGTGTTGGGTTATGTTCACGGTTAGGTTTAGGGTCAGTGATAGGGTTAGGGTTAGGGTTAGGGTTACGACTAGGTTTAGGGTGAGGGTTAGGGTTAGGGTTCTCTTACGATTAGGGTTAGGGTTACGTTTAGGATTAGGGTTAGGGCTAGGTTTAGGGTTAGAGTTAGGTTTAGGTTTGGTTTATGTTCATTGTTAGTGTTAGGGTTACTGATAGGGTTAGGTTTATGGTTAGGGTTAGGGTTACGATTAGGGTTAGAGTTATGTTTAGGTTTAGGGTTAGGGTTCTGAAAGTGTTAGAGTTCGGTTATCTTTACGGTTAGGTATAGGTTTAGGGTTCTGTTCGGGTGAGGGTTAGGTTTAGGGTTAGGGTTCGATTAGGGTTAGGGTTAGGGTTAGGTTTACTGTTAGGGTTAGGGTTAGGGTTATGGTTAGGGTTAGGTTTACGGTCAGGGTTAGAATTACGATTAGGATTAGAGTTATGTTTAGGTTTAGGTGTAGGGTTCTGTTAGTGTTAGAGTTCGTTTATCGTTATGGTTAGGTATAGGGTTAGGGTTCTGTTAGGGTTTGAGATAGTGATAGGGTCAGGGTTAGGGTTAGGGTTATGTTCAGGTTTAGTGTTAGGGTTAGGTTATGTTCAGGGTTAGGGTTAGTGTTAGGGTTAGGGTTAGGGTTCTTTTAGGGTTAGGGTTAGGGTTAGGGTTAGGGTTAGGGTTAGGGTTAGGATTAGGGTTAGGTTTAGGGTTAGGGTTAGGGTTAGGGTTAGAGTTAGGGTTGCGGTTAGGGTTAGATTTACAGTTAGGTTTAGTGTTAGGTTTAAGGTTAGGGTTAGGGTTAGGGTTATGTTCAGGTTTAGATTTCTGTTAGGGTTTCCGTTAGGGTTAGGTTTAGTGTTAGGGTTAGGTTTAGGGTTAGGTTAGGGTTAGGGTTAGGGTTAGGGTTAGGGTTAGGGTTAGGGTTCTGTTAGGGTTAGGGTTAGGTTAGGTTTAGGGTTAGTTTTAGGGTTAGCGTTAGGTTTACGGTTACGGTTAGATTTAGCGTTAGGATTAGGGTTAGGGTTATGTTCAGGGTTATGGTTAGGGTTAGGGTTATGGTTAAGGTTAGGATTATGGTTAGAGTTAGGTTTAGTGTTAGGTTTAGTGTTACGGTTAGGGTTAGGGTTAGGGTTAGGTTTATGTTCAGGGTTAGGTTTCTGTTAGTGTTTGCCTTAGGGTTAGGGATATGTTTAGGGTTAGGTTTAGGGTTAGGGTTGGGTTATGTTCAGGGTTAGGGTTAATGTTAGAGTTAGGCTTAGGGTTAGTTTTTGGTTTAGGGTTAGCGTTAGCGTTTGGGTTAGGGTTACGATTAGTGTTATGCTTAGGTTTTGGGTTACGGTTAGGATTAGTGTTAGGGTTATGTTCAGGGCTAAGTTTCTGTTAGGGTTAGCGTTAGGGTTAGAGTTATGTTTAGGGTTAGGTTTAGGTTTTGGGTATGGATTAGGTTAGGGTTAGGGCTATGTTTGGGGTTAGGGTTAGGTTTAGGGTTTTTGTTAGTGTCTGGGTTACGGTTAGGTATAGGGTTATGATTAGAGTTAGCGTTATGGTTAGGGTTAGGGTTAGGGTTAGGGTTAGGGTTAGGGTTAGGGCTAGGGTTAGGGTTACGGTTATTGTTAGGGTTCAGTTTAGGGTTCTGTTAGGGTTAGGGTTAGGTTAGATGTAGGGTTAGGGTTAGGGTTACAGTTAGGGTTAGGTTTAGTGTAACGGTTAGGGTTAGGTTTAGGGTTAGGGTTAGAGTTGTATTATGGTTAGGGTTAGGGTTATGGTTAGGATTAGGTTTAGAGTTAGGGTTAGGGTTGGGTTATGTTCCGGGTTTGGGTTAGGGTTAGTGATAGGGTTAGCGTTTGTGATAGGGTTACGGTTACGACTAGGTTTAGGGTGAGGGTTAGGGTTATGGTTAGGGTTAGGGTTGGTGTTGGGTTATGTTCAGGGTTAGGGTTAGTGTTAGGGTTGGGGTTAGGGTCAGGGTTAGATTTCGTGTTAGCGTTAGGGTTAGGGTTAGTTTTAGGGTTAGGGTTAGGGTTAGGGTTAGGGTTTGGTTATATTCAGGGTTAGGGTTAGTGTTAGGCTTAGGGGTAGGGTTAGGGTTAGGATTAGCGTTATGCTTAGGTTTTGGGTTCCGGTTAGGTTTAGGTTTATGTTCAGGGTTAGGTTTCTGTTAGGGTTAGCGTCAGGGTTAGGGTTAGGTTTAGGGTTAGGTTTACGTTTAGGGTATGGATTAGGTTAGGGCCAGGGTTATGGTTAGGGTTAGGGTTAGCATTAGGGTTACGGTTAGTTTTAGGGTTAAGTTTAGGGTTCTGTTAGGGTTAGGATTAGGTTTAGGTTTAGAGTTATGGTTAGGGTTGGGTTATGTACAGGGTTTCGGTTAGGGTTACTGCTAGGGTTAGGGTTAGGGTTAGGATTAGGGATAGGTTAGGGTTTTTGTTAGGAATAATGTTAAAATAAGAGTTAGCGTTAGGGTTAAGGTTAGGGTTATGTTCAGGGTTAGGTTTCTGTTAGGGTTTGCATTAGGGGTAGGGTTAGGTTTAGGGTTATTTTTAGGGTTAGGCTTAGGTTTACGGTTAGGGTTTGGGTTCAGTTATGGTTAGGGTTTGGGTTACGGTTAGCGTTAGGGTTAGGGTTAGGTTAGGGTTAGGGTTTGGGTTAGGGTTAGGGTTAGGGTTAGGGTTAGGATTTGCATTATGGTTAGGTTTATGTCAGGGTTAGGTTTAGGTTTAGAGTTAGGGTTTTATTACGATTAGGGTTAGGGTTAGGTTTAGGGTTAGGGTTAGGGTTAGGGTTAGGTTTAGGGTTAGTTTTACTTTTTCGGTTAGGATTATGGTTAGCGTTACGCTTAGGGTTAGGGTAAGGTTTACGGTTAGGGTTAGGGTTACGGTTAGGGTTAGTGTTACGATTGGGGTTATTGTTACGGTTAATGTTAGGGTTAGGGTTAGGGTTAGGCTTATGTTCAAGGTTAGGTTTCTCTTAGGGGTTGCTTTAGGGTTAGGGTTAGGCTTAGGGTTAGGTTTTAGGGTTAGGGTTAGGCTTAGGTTTAGGTTTACGGTTAGGGTTAGTGTTAGGTTTACGGGTTCGGTTTGGTTTAGGTTAGGGTTAGGGTTGGTGTTACGTTTAGGGTTAGGGTTAGAATTAGTGTTAGGTTTCGGTTAGGGTTAGGGTTACGGTTAGGGTTTGGGTTAGGGTTAGGGATACGGTTACGGTTAGGGGTAGGGTTATGATTAGGGTTAGCGTTATGGTTATGGTTAGGGTTAGGGTTAGGTTTAGGTTTACGGTTAGGGTTAGAGTTAGGTTTAGGGTTAGGGTTAGGATTAGCGTTATTTTTACGTTTAGGTTAGGGTTAGGTTTAGGGTTAAGGTTAGGGTACTGTTACGATTAGGTTTAGGGTTAGGTTTAGGGTTAGGGTTAGGGTTAGTTTTAATTTTTCGTTTAGGATTATGCTTAGCGTTACGGTTAGTGTTAGGGTAAGATTTAGAGTTAGGGTTAGGGTTACGGTTAGGGTTAGGGTTACTCTTGGGGTTAGTGTTACGGTTAGCGTTAGGGTTAGGTTTAGGGTTAGGTTTAAGTTTAGGGTTAGGATTATCGTTCGGATTAGGGTTAGGATTACGGTTAGGCTTAGGTTTAGCCTTAGGTTTAGGGTTAGGTTTAGGTTTAGGGTTAGGGTTAGATTAGTGTTAAGGTTAGAGTTAGGAGTAGGGTTACGGTTAAGGTTAGGGTTAGGGTTACGGTTAGGGTTCGGGTTAGAGTTAGGTTTAGTTTTCCGTTTAGGGTTAGGGTTAGGGTTAGGGTTATGTTCAGGGTTAGGTTTCTGTTATGGTTTGCGTTAGGGTTAGGGTTAGGTTTAGGGTTAGGTTTATGGTTAGGCTTAGGTTTAGGGTTAGGATTAGGGTTAGGTTTACGTTTAGGGTTTGGGCTCGGTTAGGGTTAGGGTTGGGGTTACGGTTAGGGTTAGGTTTATGGTTAGGGTTAGGGTTAGGATTAGGTTAGGGTTAGGGTTAGGGTTTGGCTTAGGGTTACGGTTAGGGATACGGTTACGGGTAGGGGTAGAGTTATGATTAGGGTTAGCGTTATGGTTATGGTTAGGTTTAGGGTTAGGTTTATGTTTATTGTTAGGGTTAGGGTTAGGGTTCTATTACGATTAGTGTTAGGGTTACGTTTAGGGTTAGGGTTAGGGTTAGGTTTAGGGTTAGAGTTAGGTTTACGTTTGGTTTATGTTCATTATTAGTGTTAGGGTTACTGATAGGGTTAGGTTTATGGTTAGGATTACGGATAGGACTAGGGTTAGCGTTAGGGTTAGGGTTAGGTTTAGGGTTAGATGTATGGTTTGTTTTAGGGTTAGGTTTAGGGTTCTGTTACGGTGAGGGTTAGGTTTAGGTTTAGGGTTCTATTAGGTTTAGGGTTAGGGTTAGGTTTAGTGTTAGGGTTAGAGTTAGGGTTAGGTTTAGAGTTAGGTTTAGTGTTGGGTTATGTTCAGGGTTATGGTAAGGGTTAGGATTAGGTTTAGGGCTAGGGTTAGGGTTAGGTTAGCGTTAGGTTTATGTTTAGGGGTATGGTTTGGTTTAGGGTTAGGTTAGGGGTCTGTTAGGGTGAGGGAAAGGGTTAGGTTTAGGGTTAGGGATAGGGTAAGGGTTAGGATTGGATTATGTTCAGGGTTAGGGTTAGTGTTAGGGTTAGGGTTTGGGTTAGGTTTAGCATTAGCGTTACGGTTAGGTTTTGGGTTACGGTTAGGTTAGGGTTAGGGTTATGGTTAGGGTTAGGGTTAGGGTTAGGGTTAGGGTTAGGGTTAGGGTTAGGGTTAGGGTTAGGGTTAGGGTTAGGGTTAGGGTTAGGGTTACGTTTAGGGTTAGGGTTAGTGTAACGGTTAGGGTTAGGTTTAGGGTTAGGGTTAGAGTTAGGGTTCTGTTAGGGTTATGGTAAGAGTTAGGTTTAGGGTTAGGGTTAGGGTTAGGGTTAGGGCTAGGGTTAGGGTTAGGGTTAGAGTTAGGGTTAGGTTTAGAGTTAGGTTTAGTGTTGGGTTATGTTCACGGTTAGGTTTAGGGTCAGTGATAGGGTTAGGGTTAGGGTTAGGGTTACGACTAGGTTTAGGGTGAGGGTTAGGGTTAGGGTTCTCTTACGATTAGGGTTAGGGTTACGTTTAGGATTAGGGTTAGGGCTAGGTTTAGGGTTAGAGTTAGGTTTAGGTTTGGTTTATGTTCATTGTTAGTGTTAGGGTTACTGATAGGGTTAGGTTTATGGTTAGGGTTAGGGTTACGATTAGGGTTAGAGTTATGTTTAGGTTTAGGGTTAGGGTTCTGAAAGTGTTAGAGTTCGGTTATCTTTACGGTTAGGTATAGGTTTAGGGTTCTGTTCGGGTGAGGGTTAGGTTTAGGGTTAGGGTTCGATTAGGGTTAGGGTTAGGGTTAGGTTTACTGTTAGGGTTAGGGTTAGGGTTATGGTTAGGGTTAGGTTTACGGTCAGGGTTAGAATTACGATTAGGATTAGAGTTATGTTTAGGTTTAGGTGTAGGGTTCTGTTAGTGTTAGAGTTCGTTTATCGTTATGGTTAGGTATAGGGTTAGGGTTCTGTTAGGGTTTGAGATAGTGATAGGGTCAGGGTTAGGGTTAGGGTTATGTTCAGGTTTAGTGTTAGGGTTAGGTTATGTTCAGGGTTAGGGTTAGTGTTAGGGTTAGGGTTAGGGTTCTTTTAGGGTTAGGGTTAGGGTTAGGGTTAGGGTTAGGGTTAGGGTTAGGATTAGGGTTAGGTTTAGGGTTAGGGTTAGGGTTAGGGTTAGAGTTAGGGTTGCGGTTAGGGTTAGATTTACAGTTAGGTTTAGTGTTAGGTTTAAGGTTAGGGTTAGGGTTAGGGTTATGTTCAGGTTTAGATTTCTGTTAGGGTTTCCGTTAGGGTTAGGTTTAGTGTTAGGGTTAGGTTTAGGGTTAGGTTAGGGTTAGGGTTAGGGTTAGGGCTAGGGTTAGGTTTAGGTTTACGGTTAGTGTTTGGTTTAGGTTAGGGTTAGGATTAGGGTTACTGTTAGGGTTAGGGTTCTTTTAGGGTTAGAGTTAGGGTTAGGGTTAGGGTTACTGTTAGTGTTAGGGTTAGGTTTAGGGTTTGGGTTAGGGTTAGGGTTAGGGTTAGGGTTAGGTTTAGGGTTAGGTTATGTTCAAGGTTAGGGTTAGTGTTAGGGTTAGGGTTAGGGTTATCGTTAGGGTTAAGGTTAGGGTAAGGGTTAGGGTTAGGATTAGGGTTTGGGTTAATTTTAGGGTTCTGTTAGGGTTAGGGTTAGGTTAGGGTTAGGGTTAGGGTTAGGGTTAGGTTTAGGGTTAGGTTTAGGGGTACGGTTACGGTTAGATTTAGCGTTAGGATTAGTGTTAGGGTTATGTTCAGGGTTAGGGTCAGGGTTAGAGTTAGGGTTACTGTTTGCGTTAGTTTTACGGTTAGGTTAGGGTTAGGGTTAGGTTATGGTTAGGGTTAGGGTTAGGGTTAGGGTTAGGGTTAGGGTTAGGGTTAGGGTTAGGGTTAGGGTTAGGGTTAGGGTTAGGGTTAGGGTTAGGGTTAGGGTTAGGGTTAGGGTTAGGATTAGTGTTAGGTTTCGGTTAGGGTTAGGGTTACGGTTAGGGTTTGGGTTAGGGTTAGGGATACGGTTACGGTTAGGGGTAGGGTTATGGTTAGGGTTAGCGTTATGGTTATGGTTAGGGTTAGGGTTAGGTTTAGGTTTACGGTTAGGGTTAGAGTTAGGTTTAGGGTTAGGGTTAGGATTAGCGTTATTTTTACGTTTAGGTTAGGGTTAGGTTTAGGGTTAAGGTTAGGGTACTGTTACGATTAGGTTTAGGGTTAGGTTTAGGGTTAGGGTTAGGGTTAGTTTTAATTTTTCGTTTAGGATTATGCTTAGCGTTACGGTTAGTGTTAGGGTAAGATTTAGAGTTAGGGTTAGGGTTACGGTTAGGGTTAGGGTTACTCTTGGGGTTAGTGTTACGGTTAGCGTTAGGGTTAGGTTTAGGGTTAGGTTTAAGTTTAGGGTTAGGATTATCGTTCGGATTAGGGTTAGGATTACGGTTAGGCTTAGGTTTAGCCTTAGGTTTAGGGTTAGGTTTAGGTTTAGGGTTAGGGTTAGATTAGTGTTAAGGTTAGAGTTAGGAGTAGGGTTACGGTTAAGGTTAGGGTTAGGGTTACGGTTAGGGTTCGGGTTAGAGTTAGGTTTAGTTTTCCGTTTAGGGTTAGGGTTAGGGTTAGGGTTATGTTCAGGGTTAGGTTTCTGTTATGGTTTGCGTTAGGGTTAGGGTTAGGTTTAGGGTTAGGTTTATGGTTAGGCTTAGGTTTAGGGTTAGGATTAGGGTTAGGTTTACGTTTAGGGTTTGGGCTCGGTTAGGGTTAGGGTTGGGGTTACGGTTAGGGTTAGGTTTATGGTTAGGGTTAGGGTTAGGATTAGGTTAGGGTTAGGGTTAGGGTTTGGCTTAGGGTTACGGTTAGGGATACGGTTACGGGTAGGGGTAGAGTTATGATTAGGGTTAGCGTTATGGTTATGGTTAGGTTTAGGGTTAGGTTTATGTTTATTGTTAGGGTTAGGGTTAGGGTTCTATTACGATTAGTGTTAGGGTTACGTTTAGGGTTAGGGTTAGGGTTAGGTTTAGGGTTAGAGTTAGGTTTACGTTTGGTTTATGTTCATTATTAGTGTTAGGGTTACTGATAGGGTTAGGTTTATGGTTAGGATTACGGATAGGACTAGGGTTAGCGTTAGGGTTAGGGTTAGGTTTAGGGTTAGATGTATGGTTTGTTTTAGGGTTAGGTTTAGGGTTCTGTTACGGTGAGGGTTAGGTTTAGGTTTAGGGTTCTATTAGGTTTAGGGTTAGGGTTAGGTTTAGTGTTAGGGTTAGAGTTAGGGTTAGGTTTAGAGTTAGGTTTAGTGTTGGGTTATGTTCAGGGTTATGGTAAGGGTTAGGATTAGGTTTAGGGCTAGGGTTAGGGTTAGGTTAGCGTTAGGTTTATGTTTAGGGGTATGGTTTGGTTTAGGGTTAGGTTAGGGGTCTGTTAGGGTGAGGGAAAGGGTTAGGTTTAGGGTTAGGGATAGGGTAAGGGTTAGGATTGGATTATGTTCAGGGTTAGGGTTAGTGTTAGGGTTAGGGTTTGGGTTAGGTTTAGCATTAGCGTTACGGTTAGGTTTTGGGTTACGGTTAGGTTAGGGTTAGGGTTATGGTTAGGGTTAGGGTTAGGGTTAGGGTTAGGGTTAGGGTTAGGGTTAGGGTTAGGGTTAGGGTTAGGGTTAGGGTTAGGGTTAGGGTTACGTTTAGGGTTAGGGTTAGTGTAACGGTTAGGGTTAGGTTTAGGGTTAGGGTTAGAGTTAGGGTTCTGTTAGGGTTATGGTAAGAGTTAGGTTTAGGGTTAGGGTTAGGGTTAGGGTTAGGGCTAGGGTTAGGGTTAGGGTTAGAGTTAGGGTTAGGTTTAGAGTTAGGTTTAGTGTTGGGTTATGTTCACGGTTAGGTTTAGGGTCAGTGATAGGGTTAGGGTTAGGGTTAGGGTTACGACTAGGTTTAGGGTGAGGGTTAGGGTTAGGGTTCTCTTACGATTAGGGTTAGGGTTACGTTTAGGATTAGGGTTAGGGCTAGGTTTAGGGTTAGAGTTAGGTTTAGGTTTGGTTTATGTTCATTGTTAGTGTTAGGGTTACTGATAGGGTTAGGTTTATGGTTAGGGTTAGGGTTACGATTAGGGTTAGAGTTATGTTTAGGTTTAGGGTTAGGGTTCTGAAAGTGTTAGAGTTCGGTTATCTTTACGGTTAGGTATAGGTTTAGGGTTCTGTTCGGGTGAGGGTTAGGTTTAGGGTTAGGGTTCGATTAGGGTTAGGGTTAGGGTTAGGTTTACTGTTAGGGTTAGGGTTAGGGTTATGGTTAGGGTTAGGTTTACGGTCAGGGTTAGAATTACGATTAGGATTAGAGTTATGTTTAGGTTTAGGTGTAGGGTTCTGTTAGTGTTAGAGTTCGTTTATCGTTATGGTTAGGTATAGGGTTAGGGTTCTGTTAGGGTTTGAGATAGTGATAGGGTCAGGGTTAGGGTTAGGGTTATGTTCAGGTTTAGTGTTAGGGTTAGGTTATGTTCAGGGTTAGGGTTAGTGTTAGGGTTAGGGTTAGGGTTCTTTTAGGGTTAGGGTTAGGGTTAGGGTTAGGGTTAGGGTTAGGGTTAGGATTAGGGTTAGGTTTAGGGTTAGGGTTAGGGTTAGGGTTAGAGTTAGGGTTGCGGTTAGGGTTAGATTTACAGTTAGGTTTAGTGTTAGGTTTAGGGTTAGGGTTAGGGTTAGGGTTATGTTCAGGTTTAGATTTCTGTTAGGGTTTCCGTTAGGGTTAGGTTTAGTGTTAGGGTTAGGTTTAGGGTTAGGTTAGGGTTAGGGTTAGGGTTAGGGCTAGGGTTAGGTTTAGGTTTACGGTTAGTGTTTGGTTTAGGTTAGGGTTAGGATTAGGGTTACTGTTAGGGTTAGGGTTCTTTTAGGGTTAGAGTTAGGGTTAGGGTTAGGGTTACTGTTAGTGTTAGGGTTAGGTTTAGGGTTTGGGTTAGGGTTAGGGTTAGGGTTAGGGTTAGGTTTAGGGTTAGGTTATGTTCAAGGTTAGGGTTAGTGTTAGGGTTAGGGTTAGGGTTATCGTTAGGGTTAAGGTTAGGGTAAGGGTTAGGGTTAGGATTAGGGTTTGGGTTAATTTTAGGGTTCTGTTAGGGTTAGGGTTAGGTTAGGGTTAGGGTTAGGGTTAGGGTTAGGTTTAGGGTTAGGTTTAGGGGTACGGTTACGGTTAGATTTAGCGTTAGGATTAGTGTTAGGGTTATGTTCAGGGTTAGGGTCAGGGTTAGAGTTAGGGTTACTGTTTGCGTTAGTTTTACGGTTAGGTTAGGGTTAGGGTTAGGTTATGGTTAGGGTTAGGGTTAGGGTTAGGGTTAGGGTTAGGGTTAGGGTTAGGGTTAGGGTTAGGGTTAGGGTTAGGGTTAGGGTTAGGGTTAGGGTTAGGGTTAGGGTTAGGGTTAGGATTAGTGTTAGGGTTAGGTTTAGGGTTCTGTTAGGGTTAGGATTAGGTTAGGTTTAGGGTTAGTTTTAGGGTTAGGGTTAGGGTTACGGTTACGGTTAGGTTTAGCGTTAGGATTAGGGTTAGGGTTAGGGTTAGGGTTATGGTTAGGGTTAGGGTTAGGGTTACGGTTAGGATTATGGTTAGAGTTAGTTTTAGTGTTAGGTTTAGTGTTACGGTTAGGGTTAGGGTTAGGTTTGTGTTCAGGGTTAGGTTTCTGTTAGTGTTTGCATTAGGGGTAGGGTTAGGTTTAGGGTTATTTTTAGCGTTAGGCTTAGGTTTACGGTTAGGGTTTGGGTTCTGTTATGGTTAGGGTTTTGGTTACGGTTAGCGTTAGGTTTAGGGTTAGGTTAGGGTTAGGGTTTGGGTTAGGGCTAGGGTTAGGGTTACGGTTATGTTTAGGGTTAGGTTTAGGGTTGGTGTTGGGTTATGTTCAGGGTTAGGGTTAGTGTTAGGGTTGGGGTTAGGGTCAGGGTTAGATTTCGTGTTAGCGTTAGGGTTAGGGTTAGTTTTAGGGTTAGGGTTAGGGTTAGGGTTAGGGTTTGGTTATGTTCAGGATTAGGGTTAGTGTTAGGCTTAGGGTTAGGGTTAGGTTTAGTGTTAGGTTTAGGGTTAGCGTTAGGGTAAGGGTTAGGGTTAGGGTTAGGATTAGCGTTATGCTTAGGTTTTGGGTTCCGGTTAGGGTTAGGTTTATGTTCAGGGTTAGGTTTCTGTTAGGATTAGCGTCAGGGTTAGGGTTAGGTTTCGGGTTAGGTTTACGTTTAGGGTATGGATTAGGTTAGGGCCAGGGTTATGGTTAGGGTTAGGGTTAGCATTAGGGTTACGGTTAGTTTTAGGGTTAAGTTTAGGGTTCTGTTAGGGTTAGGATTAGGTTTAGGTTTAGAGTTATGGTTAGGGTTGGGTTATGTACAGGGTTTCGGTTAGGGTTACTGCTAGGGTTAGGGTTAGGGTTAGGATTAGGGATAGGTTAGGGTTTTTGTTAGGAATAATGTTAAAATAAGAGTTAGCGTTAGGGTTAAGGTTAGGGTTAGGGTTATGTTCAGGGTTAGGTTTCTGTTAGGGTTTGCATTAGGGGTAGGGTTAGGTTTAGGGTTATTTTTAGGGTTAGGCTTAGGTTTACGGTTAGGGTTTGGGTTCAGTTATGGTTAGGGTTTGGGTTACGGTTAGCGTTAGGGTTAGGGTTAGGTTAGGGTTAGGGTTTGGGTTAGGGTTAGGGTTAGGGTGAGGGTTAGGATTTGCATTATGGTTAGGTTTATGTCAGGGTTAGGTTTAGGTTTAGAGTTAGGGTTCTATTACGATTAGGGTTAGGGTTAGGTTTAGGGTTAGGGTTAGGGTTAGGGTTAGGTTTAGGGTTAGTTTTACTTTTTCGGTTAGGATTATGGTTAGCGTTACGCTTAGGGTTAGGGTAAGGTTTACAGTTAGGGTTAGGGTTACGGTTAGGGTTAGTGTTACAATTGGGGTTATTGTTACGGTTAATGTTAGGGTTAGGGTTAGGGTTAGGCTTATGTTCAAGGTTAGGTTTCTCTTAGGGGTTGCTTTAGGGTTAGGGTTAGGCTTAGGGTTAGGTTTTAGGGTTAGGGTTAGGCTTAGGTTTAGGTTTACGGTTAGGGTTAGGGTTAGGTTTACGGTTAGGGTTTGGTTTAGGTTAGGGTTAGGGTTGGTGTTACGTTTAGGGTTAGGGTTAGTGTTAGAATTAGTGTTAGGTTTCGGTTAGGGTTAGGGTTACGGTTAGGGTTTGGGTTAGGGTTAGGGATACGGTTACGGTTAGGGGTAGGGTTATGATTAGGGTTAGCGTTATGGTTATGGTTAGGGTTAGGGTTAGGTTTAGGTTTACGGTTAGGGTTAGAGTTAGGTTTAGGGTTAGGGTTAGGATTAGCGTTATTTTTACGTTTAGGTTAGGGTTAGGTTTAGGGTTAAGGTTAGGGTACTGTTACGATTAGGTTTAGGGTTAGGTTTAGGGTTAGGGTTAGGGTTAGTTTTAATTTTTCGTTTAGGATTATGCTTAGCGTTACGGTTAGTGTTAGGGTAAGATTTAGAGTTAGGGTTAGGGTTACGGTTAGGGTTAGGGTTACTCTTGGGGTTAGTGTTACGGTTAGCGTTAGGGTTAGGTTTAGGGTTAGGTTTAAGTTTAGGGTTAGGATTATCGTTCGGATTAGGGTTAGGATTACGGTTAGGCTTAGGTTTAGCCTTAGGTTTAGGGTTAGGTTTAGGTTTAGGGTTAGGGTTAGATTAGTGTTAAGGTTAGAGTTAGGAGTAGGGTTACGGTTAAGGTTAGGGTTAGGGTTACGGTTAGGGTTCGGGTTAGAGTTAGGTTTAGTTTTCCGTTTAGGGTTAGGGTTAGGGTTAGGGTTATGTTCAGGGTTAGGTTTCTGTTATGGTTTGCGTTAGGGTTAGGGTTAGGTTTAGGGTTAGGTTTATGGTTAGGCTTAGGTTTAGGGTTAGGATTAGGGTTAGGTTTACGGTTAGGGTTTGGGCTCGGTTAGGGTTAGGGTTGGGGTTACGGTTAGGGTTAGGTTTATGGTTAGGGTTAGGGTTAGGATTAGGTTAGGGTTAGGGTTAGGGTTTGGCTTAGGGTTACGGTTAGGGATACGGTTACGGTTAGGGGTAGAGTTATGATTAGGGTTAGCGTTATGGTTATGGTTAGGTTTAGGGTTAGGTTTATGTTTATTGTTAGGGTTAGGGTTAGGGTTCTATTACGGTTTGGGTTACGTTTAGGGTTAGGGTTAGGGTTAGGTTTAGGGTTAGAGTTAGGTTTACGTTTGGTTTATGTTCATTATTAGTGTTAGGGTTACTGATAGGGTTAGGTTTATGGTTAGGATTACGGATAGGACTAGGGTTAGCGTTAGGGTTAGGGTTAGGTTTAGGGTTAGATGTATGGTTTGTTTTAGGGTTAGGTTTAGGGTTCTGTTACGGTGAGGGTTAGGTTTAGGTTTAGGGTTCTATTAGGTTTAGGGTTAGGGTTAGGTTTAGTGTTAGGGTTAGAGTTAGGGTTAGGTTTAGAGTTAGGTTTAGTGTTGGGTTATGTTCAGGGTTATGGTAAGGGTTAGGATTAGGTTTAGGGCTAGGGTTAGGGTTAGGTTAGCGTTAGGTTTATGTTTAGGGGTATGGTTTGGTTTAGGGTTAGGTTAGGGGTCTGTTAGGGTGAGGGAAAGGGTTAGGTTTAGGGTTAGGGATAGGGTAAGGGTTAGGATTGGATTATGTTCAGGGTTAGGGTTAGTGTTAGGGTTAGGGTTTGGGTTAGGTTTAGGGTTAGAGTTAGGGTTAGGGATACGGTTAGGTTTAGCATTAGCGTTACGGTTAGGTTTTGGGTTACGGTTAGGTTAGGGTTAGGGTTAGGGTTAGGGTTAGGGTTAGGGTTAGGGTTAGGGTTAGGGTTAGGTTTAGGGTTAGGGTTAGAGTTAGGGTTCTGTTAGGATTATGGTAAGAGGTAGGGTTAGGGTTAGGGTTAGGGTTAGGGTTAGGGTTAGGGTTAGGGTTAGGGTTAGGGTTAGGGTTAGGGTTAGGGTTAGGGTTAGGGTTAGGGTTATGGTTACGGTTAGGGTTAGGGTTAGGGTTACGGTTAGGGTTAGGTTTACAGTTATATTTAGTGTTAGGTTTAGGGTTGCGGTTAGGGTTAGTGTTAGGTTTAGGTTTAATGTTAGGTTTAGGTTTAAGTTTACGGTTAGGGTTAGGGTTAGAGTTAGGGTTAGGGTTAGGTTTAGCGTTAGGTTTAGGGTTAGGATTGGGGTTAGGTTTAGGTTTAGGGTTAGGGTTAGGGTTAGGGTTAGGGTTTGGTTAGAGTTAGGGTTAGGGTTATGGTTGGGGTTAGGGTTAGGGTTACGGTTTTGTTTAGGATTATGTTTAGGTTTCTGTTAGGGTGAGGGTTAGGTTAGGGTTAGGGTTATATTTAGGGTTAGGGTTAGGTTTACGGATAGGGTTAGGATAAAGTTTAAGGTTAAGGTTAGGTTTACGATTAGGTTTAGGGTTAGGGTTCTGTTAGGGTTTGAGATAGTGATAGGGTCAGGGTTAGGGTTAGGGTTAGGGTTAGGGTTGGGTTATGTTCATGTTTAGGGTTAGTGTTAGGATTAGGGTTAGGCTGAGGTTTAGGGTTAGGGTTATGTTAGGGTTACGGTTAGGGGTAGGGTTAGGGTTAGGGTGAGGGGTAGGGTTAGGGGTAGGGGTAGGGGTAGACGTAGGGGTAGGGGTGGGGTTACGGTTTAGTTTAGGGTTAGGTTTAGGGTTCTTTTAGTTTGAGGGTTAGGTTAGGGTTAGGGTTAGGTTTAGCGTTAGGTTTACGGTTAGGGTTAGGTTTAGTGTTAAGGTTAAGGTTACGTTTAGGTTTAGGGTTCTGTTAGGGTTAGGGATAGGGACAGGTTTAGGGTTAGGTTTAAGGTTAGGGTTAGGGTTAGGGTTAGGGTTGGGTTATGTTCAGGGTTAGGGTTAGTGTTAGGGTTAGGGTTAGGGTTAGATTTAGGTTTAGGGTTGGGGTTAGGGTTAGGGTTAGCGTTACGGTTTGGTTTTGGGTTAGGTTTAGGTTTCTGTTAGGGTGAGGGTTAGGTTAGGGTTAGGGTTAGGATTACGGTTAGGGTTAGGATTAGCATTAGGATTAGGGTTAGGATTAGGATTAGGCTTTGGTTTAGCCTTTAGGTTAGGGTTAGGTTTAGCGTTAGGGTTAGGGTTATGTTAGAGGTACGGTTTGGGTTAGGGTTAGGGTTAGGGTTACGGTTCTGTTTAGGGTTATGGTTACGGTTAGGGTTAGCGTTAGAGTTAGGTTTAGTGTTACGTTTAGGGTTCGGCTTAGGTTTAGGGTTAGGGTTAGGGTTAGGTTTACGGTTAGGGTTTGGGTTAGGTTAGGGTTAGGGTTAGGGTTAGGTTTTTACGTTAGTGTTAGGGTTACGCTTATGGTTAGTGTTAGGGTTAAGGTTAGGGTTCTGTTAGGGTTAGGGTTAGGTTAAGGTTAGAGTTAAGTTTAGGGCTACTGTCACGGTTAGGTTTAGTTTTAGGGTTAGGTTAGGGTTAGGTTTAGGGTTAGGTTCAGGGTTAGAGTTCTATCAGGGTTAGTGTTACGGTTAGTTATTTGGTTAGGGTTAGGGTTTTGTTAGGGTTTGAGATAGTGATCGGGTCAGGGTTAGGGTTAGGGTTAGGGTTAGTGTTAGGGTTGGGTTATGTTCATGTTTAGGGTTAGTGTTAGGATTAGGGTTAGGCTGAGGTTTAGGGTTAGGGTTATGTTAGGGTTACGGTTAGGGGTAGGGTTAGGGTTAGGGTTAGGGTTAGGTTTATGGTTAGGGTTAGGGTTAGGGTTAGGGTTAGGGTTAGGGTTAGGGTTAGGGTTAGGGTTAGGGTTAGGGTTAGGGTTAGGGTTAGGGTTAGAGTTAGGTTTAGGGTTATTTTTGCGGTTAGGGTTAGGTTTAGTGTTAGGGTTAGGGTTAGGGTTTGGGTTAGGGTTAGGGTTAGTGTTAGGTTTAGGGTTATTTTTACGGTTAGGGTTAGGGTTAACATTAGGGTTAGCGTTATGGTTAGGGTTAGGGTTAGGGATAGGGTTACGGTTAGGTGTAGGGTTACGTTTAGGGTTCTTTTAGTGTGAGGGTTTGGTTAGGGTTAGGGTTAGGGTTAGGGTTAGGGTTAGGGTTAGGGTTGGGTTATGTTCAGGGTTAGGGTTAGTGTTAGGGTTAGGGTTAGGGTTAGGGTTAGGGTTGGGTTATGTTCAGGGTTAGGGTTAGTGTTAGGTTTAGGGTTGGGTTTGGGTTAGGGTTAGGGATAGGGTTAGGGTTAGGGTTAGGGTTAGGTTCACGGTTAGTGTTAGAGATAAGGTTAGGTTTCTGATAGGGTTAGTTTAGGGTTAGAGTTAGGTTTAGGGTTAGGGTTACGGATAGGGTTATTGTTAGGGTTAGTTTAGGGTTTGTTTTAGGGTTATGGTTAGGGTTATGATTAGGTTTAGGGTTAGGGTTAGGGTTGGGTTATGTTTAAGGTTAGTGTTAGCGTTAGTGATAGGGTTAGGGTTAGGATTAGGTTTAGGGTTAGGGGTTAGGTTTAGTGTTAGGGTTAGGGTTAGGGTTAGGGTTAGGGTTAGGGTTAGGGTTAGGGTTTGGTTTAGGGTTAGGTTTAGGGTTCTGTTAGGGTGAGGGTTAGGTTAGGGTTAGGGTTAGGGTTAGGATTACGGTTAGGGTTAGGATTAGCGTTAGGATTAGGGTTAGGATTAGGGTTAGGCTTAGGTTTAGCCTTCAGGTTAGGGTTAGGGTTAGCGTTACGGTTAGGGTTAAGTTAGGGTTAGGGTTTGGGTTAGGGTTAGGGTTAGGGTTACCGTTCTGTTTAGGGTTATGGTTTCGGTTAGGGTTAGGGTTAGAGTTACGTTTAGTGTTACTTTTATGGTTCGGCTTAGGTTTAGGTTTAGGGTTAGGGTTAGAGTTAGTGTTAGGTTTACGGTTAGGGTTTGGGTTACGTTCGTGTTAGGGTTAGGTTTAGGGTCACGGTTTGGTTTAGGGTTAGGGTTAAGTTAGGGTTAGGTTTAGGGTTAGGGTTAGGTTTCTATTAGGGTTAGGGGTTGAGTTAGGGTTACGTTTAGGGTTAGGGTTAGGGTTAGGGTTAGGGCTAGGGTTAGGGTTAGGGTTAGGGTTAGGGTTAGAGGTAGGGGTAGGGTTACGGTTTTGTTTACGGTTAGGTTTAGGGTTCTTTTAGGGTGAGGGTTAGGTTAGGGTAAGGTTTAGGGATAGGGTTAGGGTTAGGGTTAGGCTTAGGGTTCTATTAGGGGTAGGATTATGACTAGGTTTAGGGTGAGGGTTACGGTTAGGGTTATGGTTAGGGTTAGGTTAGGGTTAGGGTTATTCTTACGGTTAGGGTAGGGTTAACATAAGGGTTAGCGTTATGGTTAGGGTTAGGGTTAGGTTTAGGGTTAGGGTTACGGTTTGATTTAGGGTTAGGTTTAGGGTTCTTTTAGGGTGAGGGTTAGATTAGGGTTAGGGTTAGGGTTAGGTTTAGGGTTACGGTTAGGGTTATGTTCAGGGTTAGGTTTCTGTTAGGGTTAGCGTTAGGGTTAGGGTTAGGTTTAGGTTTAGGGTTCTGTTAGGTATAGGGATAGGTATAGGGTTAGGGTTAGGGTTAGGGTTAGGGTTAGGGTTAGGGTTAGGGTTAGGTTTAGGGTTAGGGTTAGGGTTAGGGTTGGGTTATGTTCAGGGTTAGGGTTAGTGTTAAGGTTAGGGTTAGGTTTAGGTTAAGGTTTAGGGTTAGCGTTAGGTTTAGGGTTGGGGTTAGGGTTAGGGTTAGGGTTAGGGTTAGGGTTAGGGTTAGGTTTAGGGTTAGGTTTAGGTTTATTTTTACGGTTAGGGTTAGGGTTAACATTAGGGTTAGCGTTATGGTTAGGGTTAGGGTTAGGGTTAGGGTTACGGTTTGGTTTAGGGTTACGGTTTGGTTTAGGGTTACGTTTAGGGTTCTTTTAGGGTGAGGGTTAGGTTAGGGTTAGGTTTAGGGTTAGGGTTAGGTTTCTATTAGGGTTAGGGGTTGAGTTAGGGTTACGTTTAGGGTTAGGGTTCGGGTTAGGGTTAGGGTTAGGGTTAGTGTTAGGATTAGGGTTAGGGATAGGTTTAGGGTTAGGGTTAGAGTTGGCTTATGTTCAGGGTTAGGGTTATTGTTAGGGTAAGGTTTAGGGTTAGGATTAGGTTTAGGGTTAGTGTTAGAAATAAGGTTAGGGTTCTTATAGTGTTAGGGTTTGGTTAGGGTTAGAGTTAGGTTTAGGGTTAGGGATACGGTTAGGGTTATTGTTAGGGTTAGTTTAGGGTTTCGTTTAGGGTTTGGGTTAGGGTTAGGGTTTTATTAGTTTTAGGCTTAGGGTTATTGTTAGGTTTAGGGTTAGGTTTAGGGTTGTGTTATGTTTACGGTTAGTGTTAGCGTTAGTGATAGGGTTAGGGTTAGGATTAGGGTTAGGGTTACGGATAGGGTTATTGTTAGGGTTATTTTAGGGTTTGGTTTAGGGTTAGGGTTATGATTAGGTTTAGGGTTAGAGTTAGGGTTGGGTTATGTTTAAGGTTAGTGTTAGTGCTAGTGATAGGGTTAGGGTTAGGATTAGGGTTATGACTAGGTTTAGGGTGAGGGTTAGGGTTAGGGTTAGGGTTAGGGTTAGGGTTAGGGTTAGGGTTAGAGTTAGGTTTAGGGTTATTTTTGCGGTTAGGGTTACGGTTAGGTTTAGTGTTAGGGTTAGGGTTAGGGTTAGGTTTAGGGTTAGGGTTAGGGTTAGGTTTAGGGTTAGGTTTAGGGTTAGGTTTAGGGTTCTGTTAGGGTGAGGGTTAGGTTAGGGTTAGGGTTAAGGTTAGGATTACGGTTAGGGTTAGGATTAGCGTTAGGATTAGGGTTAGGATTAGGGTTAGGCTTAGGTTGAGCCTTCAGGTTAGGGTTAGGGTTAGCGTTACGGTTAGGGTTAGGTTTATGGTTAGAATTAGGTTAGGGTTAGGGTTAGGGTTACGGTTCTGTTTAGGGTTATGGTTACGGTTAGGGTTAGGGTTAGAGTTAGGTTTAGTGTTACGTTTAGGTTTAGGCTTAGGTTTAGGGTTAGGGTTAGGGTTAGTGTTAGGTTTACGGTTAGGGTTTGGGTTACGTTCGTGTTAGGGTTAGGGTTAGGGTCACGGTTAGGTTTAGGGTTAGGGTTAGGTTAGGGTTAGGTTTAGGGTTAGGGTTAGGTTTCTATTAGGGTTAGGGGTAGAGTTAGGGTTACGTTTAGGGTTAGGGTTAGGGTTAGGGTTAGGGCTAAGGTTGGGGTTAGGGTTAGGGTTAGAGGTAGGGGTAGGGGTAGGGTTACGGTTTTGTTTAGGGTTAGGTTTAGGGTTCTTTTAGGGTGAGGGTTTGGTTAGGGTTAGGGTTAGGGTTAGGGTTAGGGATATGTTATGGGTTGCGTTAGGGTTAGGGCTAGGGTTAGGTTTAGGTTTACGGTTAGCGTTTGGTTTAGGTTAGGGTTAGGATTAGGGTTACTGTTAGGGTTAGGGTTCTTTTAGGGTTAGAGTTAGGGTTAGGGTTAGGGTTACTGTTAGTGTTAGGGTTAGGTTTAGGGTTTGGGTTAGGGTTAGGGTTAGGGTTAGGGTTAGGGTTAGGGTTAGGTTTAGGGTTAGGTTATGTTCAAGGTTAGGGTTAGTGTTAGGGTTAGGGTTAGGGTTAGGGTTACGGTTAGGGTTAGGGTTATGGTTACGGTTAGGGTTAGGTTTACAGTTATATTTAGTGTTAGGTTTAGGGTTGCGGTTAGGGTTAGTGTTAGGTTTAGGTTTAATGTTAGGTTTAGGGTTAAGTTTACGGTTAGGGTTAGGGTTAGAGTTAGGGTTAGGGTTAGGTTTAGCGTTAGGTTTAGGGTTAGGATTGGGGTTAGGTTTAGGTTTAGGGTTAGGGTTAGGGTTAGGGTTAGGGTTTGGTTAGAGTTAGGGTAAGGGTTATGGTTGGGGTTAGGGTTAGGGTTACGGTTTTGTTTAGGATTAGGTTTAGGGTTCTGTTAGGGTGAGGGTTAGGTTAGGGTTAGGGTTATATTTAGGGTTAGGGTTAGGTTTACGGATAGGGTTAGGATAAAGTTTAAGGTTTAGGTTAGGTTTACGATTAGGTTTAGGGTTAGGGTTTTGTTAGGGTTTGAGATAGTGATAGGGTCAGGGTTAGGGTTACGGTTAGGGTTAGGGTTAGGGTTAGGATTAGGGTCAGGGGTAGGGTTAGGGTTAGGTTTAGGGTTAGGGTTAGAGTTGGGTTATGTTCAGGGTTAGGGTTATTGTTAGGGTAAGGTTTAGGGTTAGGATTAGGTTTAGGGTTAGTGTTAGAAATAAGGTTAGGGTTCTTATAGTGTTAGGGTTTGGTTAGGTTTAGAGTTAGGTTTAGGGTTAGGGATACGGTTAGGGTTATTGTTAGGGTTAGTTTAGGGTTTCGTTTAGGGTTAGGGTTAGGGTTAGGGTTTTATTAGTTTCAGGCTTAGGGTTATGGTTAGGTTTAGGGTTAGGTTTAGGGTTGTGTTATGTTTACGGTTAGTGTTAGCGTTAGTGATAGGGTTAGGGTTAGGATTAGGGTTAGGGTTATGGATAGGGTTATTGTTAGGGTTATTTTAGGGTTTGGTTTAGGGTTAGGGTTAGGGTTATGATTAGGTTTAGGGTTAGGGTTAGGGTTGGGTTATGTTTAAGGTTAGTGTTATTGTTAGTGATAGGGTTAGGGTTAGGATTAGGGTTATGACTAGGTTTAGGGTGAGGGTTAGGGTTAGGGTTAGGTTTATGGTTAGGGTTAGGGTTAGGGTTAGGGTTAGAGTTAGGTTTAGGGTTATTTTTGCGGTTAGGGTTACGGTTAGGTTTAGTGTTAGGGTTAGGGTTAGGGTTAGGGTTAGGGTTAGGGTTAGGGTTAGGGTTAGGTTTAGGGTTCTGTTACGGTGAGGGTTAGGTTAGGGTTAGGGTTAAGGTTAGGATTACGGTTAGGGTTAGGATTAGCGTTAGGATTAGGGTTAGGATTAGGGTTAGGCTTAGGTTGAGCCTTCAGGTTAGGGTTAGGGTTAGCGTTACGGTTAGGGTTAGGTTTATGGCTAGAATTAGGTTAGGGTTAGGGTTAGGGTTACGGTTCTGTTTAGGGTTATGGTTACGGTTAGGGTTAGGGTTAGAGTTAGGTTTAGTGTTACGTTTAGGTTTAGGCTTAGGTTTAGGGTTAGGGTTAGGGTTAGTGTTAGGTTTACGGTTAGGGTTTGGGTTACGTTCGTGTTAGGGTTAGGGTTAGGGTCACGGTTAGGTTTAGGGTTAGGTTTAGGTTAGGGTTAGGTTTAGGGTTAGGGTTTGGTTTCTATTAGGGTTAGGGGTAGAGTTAGGGTTACCTTTAGGGTTAGGGTTAGGGTTAGGGTTCTTTTAGGGTGAGGGTTAGGTTAGGGTTAGGTTTAGGGATAGGGTTAGGGTTAGGGTTAGGCTTAGGGTTCTATTAGGGGTAGGATTATGACTAGGTTTAGGGTGAGTGTTACGGTTAGGTTTAGGGTTAGGGTTACGGTTT
>NC_140157.1:749082-756582 GCF_964035555.1 Netta rufina
GTTTAGGGTCAGGTTTAGGTTTAGGATTGGGGTTAGGTTTAGGTATAGGGTTAGGGTTAGGTTTAGGTTAGAGTTAGGGTTAGGGTTAGGGGTAGGGTTAGGGTTACGGTTTTGTTTAGGATTAGGTTTAGGGTTCTGTTAGGGTGAGGGTTAGGTTAGGGTTAGGGTTATTGTTAGGGTTAGGGTTAGGTTTACGGATAGGGTTAGGATAAAGTTTAAGGTTAAGGTTAGGTTTACGATTAGGTTTAGGGTTAGGGTTCTGTTAGGGTTTGAGATAGTGATAGGGTCAGTGTTAGGGTTAGGGTTAAGGTTGGGTTATGTTCATGTTAGGGTTAGGCTGAGGTTTAGGGTTAGGGTTATGTTATGTTTAGGGTTAGGGTTAGTGTAGGTTTAGGGTTAGGGTTAGGGTTTGGGTTAGGATTAGGTTTAGGTTAGGGTTATTTTAGGGTTAGGGTTAGGGTTAGAGTTCTATTAGGGTTAGGGTTAGGGTTAGGGTTATGGTGAAGGTTAGGATTAGGGTTAGGGTTAGGTTTAGGGTTAGGTTTACTGTTTGGGATAGGGTTAGGGTTAGGGTTAGCATTAGCGTTATGCTTAGGTTTTGGTTTACGGTTAGGTTAGGGTTAGGGTTACGGTTAGGGTTAGTGTTAGTGTAACGGTTAGGGTTAGGTTTAGGGATAGGGTTAGGGTTAGTGTTCTATTAGGGTTATGGTTAGGGTTAGGGTTAGGTTTACGGTTAGGGTTCGGTTTGGTGTTAAGTTTAAGGTTAGGTTTAGGGGTAGGTTTAGGTTTAGGGTTCTGTTAGGGTTAGAGATAGGGATAGGGTTGGGGGCGGGTTTGGGTTATGTTCAGGTTTAGGCTTTGTGTTAGGGTTAGAGTTAGGGTTAGCGTTAGGGTTCTTTTAGGGTTAGGGTTAGGGTTATGGTTAGGGTTAGGGTTACTGTTAGTGTTAGGGTTAATGTTAGGGGTAGCGTTAGGTTTAGGGTTAGGGTTACGTTCAGGGTTCGGTTTAGGGTCAGGTTTAGTGTTAAGTTTAGGATTAGGTTTAGCGTTAGGCTTAGGTTTAGGTTACGGTTATGGTTAGGGTTAGGGTTGCGGTTAGGGTTAGGGTTAGGGTTAGGTTTAATGTTAGGTTTAGGGTTAAGTTTACGGTTAGGGTTAGGGTTAGGGTTAGAGTTAGGGTTCTTGTTAGGTTTAGGTTTAATGTTAGGTTTAGGGTTAAGTTTACGGTTAGGGTTAGGGTTAGGGTTAGATTTAGGGTTAGGGTTAGGTTTAGCGTTAGGTTTAGGGTTAGGATTGGGGTTAGGTTTAGGTTTAGGGTTAGGTTTAGGGTTAGGGTTAGGTTAGAGTTAAGGTTCGGATTAGGGTTAGGGTTAGGGTTAGGGTTACGGTTTTGTTTAGGAGTAGGTTTAGGGTTCTGTTAGGGTGAGGGTTAGGTTAGGGTTAGGGTTATTGTTAGGGTTAGGGTTAGGTTTACGGTTAGGGTTAGGATAAAGGTTAAGGTTAAGGTTAGTTTTACGGTTAGGTTTAGGGTTAGGGTTCTGTTAGGGTTTGAGATAGTGATAGGGTCAGGGTTAGGGTTAGGGTTAGGGTTAGGGTTGGGTTATGTTCATGTTCAGGGTTATGTTAGGTTTAGGGTTAGGGTTAGTGTAGGTTTAGGATTAGGGTTCGGATTAGGGTTAGGATTAGGGTTAGGTTAGGGTTAGTGTTAGTAATAGTGTTACAGAATCAGAGAATCACATAATCACAGAATTTCTAGGTTGGAAGAGACCTCAAGGTCATCGAGTCCAACCTCCAACCTAACGCTAACAGCCCTCCACTAAACCATATCCCTAAGCTCTACATCTATACGTCTTTTGAAGACTTCCAGGGATGGTGACTCCACCACTTCCCTGGGCAGCCTGTTCCAATGTCTAACAACCCTTTCAGTGAAGAAGTTCTTCCTAACATCTAACCTAAAACTCCCCTGGCTCAACTTAAGCCCATTCCCCCTCGTCCTGTCACCAGGCACGTGGGAGAACAGGCCAACCCCCACCTCGCTACAGCCTCCCTTGAGGTACCTAAAAAGAGCGATAAGGTCACCCCTGAGCCTCCTCTTCTCCAGGCTGAACAAGCCCAGCTCCCTCAGCCGCTCCTCGTAGGACTTGTTCTCCAGGCCCCTCACCAGCTTCGTCGCCCTTCTCTGCACCCGCTCAAGCACCTCGATGTCCTTCTTGTAGCGAGGGGCCCAAAACTGAACACAGTACTCGAGGTGCGGCCTCACCAGAGCTGAGTACAGGGGGACGATCACCTCCCTAGCCCTGCTGGTCACGCTGTTCCTGATACAAGCCAGGACGCCGTTGGCCTTCTTGGCTACCTGAGCACACTGCTGGCTCATATTCAGCTGACTATCCACCATCACTCCCAGGTCCTTCTCTGCCAGGCAGCTCTCCAACCATTCCTCTCCCAGCCTGTAGCTCTGCTTGGGGTTATTGCGCCGCAGGTGCAGGACCCGGCACTTGGCCTTGTTGAACTTCATGCAGTTGACCTCAGCCCATCGGTGCAGCCTATCCAGATCCTCCTGCAGACCCTTCCTACCCTCAAGCAGATCGACACACGCACCTAACTTGGTGTCATCTGCGAACTTACTGAGGGTGCACTCGATGCACTCGTCCAGATCATCAAAATAAGGGTTATCATTAAAATAAGGGTTAGCCTTCGGGTTAGGGTTAGGGTTAGGTTTAGGGTTATGGTTAGAGTTAGGGTTAGTGTTAGCATTACGGTTAAGTTTAGGTGTAGTGTTAGGGTTAGGGTTAGGTTTAGTTTTAGGTTTAGGGTAGTTTTAGGGTAAGGGTTAGGGTTAGGGGTAGGGTTAGGGTTATGGTTAGGGTTAGGGTTAGGTTTAGGGTTAGTTTTAAATTTTGGGTTAGGATTATGGTAAGCGTTACGGTTAGGGTTAGGGTTAGGTTCACGGTTAGGGTTACGGTTAGGTTTAGGGTTAGGGTTGGGTTATGTTCAGGATTAGTGTTATGTTTAGTAATAGGGTTAGGGTAAGTGTTATGATTAGGGTTAGGGTTAGGGTTATTGTTAGGGTTAGGGTTTGGGATAGTGTTAGGGTTACGGTTAGTATTAGGGTTAAGGTTTGCGCTCTGTTAGGGATACGGTTAGGTTAGTGTTAGGATTAGGGTTATGGTTAGGGTTGCGGTTAGGTTTAGGTTTAGGGTTACGGTTACGCTTAGGTTTAGCGTTAGGGTTAGGGTTAGGGTTATGTTCAGGGTTAGGTTTAGGGTCAGGCTTAGTGTTAAGGTTAGTGTTAGGATTAAGCTTAGGCTTTGGTTTAGTGTTAGGGTTAGGGTTAGGTTTAGTGTTACGGTTAGGGTTAGAGTTAGGGTTAGGGTTAGCGTTAGGGTTAGGGTTAGGGTTATGTTAGGGTTAGGGTTAGGGTTAGTGTAGGTTTTGGGTTAGGGTAAGGGTTAGGGTGAGGTTTAGGATTAGGGTTAGGTTAAGGTTAGTGTTAGGAATAGTGTTAAAATAAGTGTTAGCCTTCGGGTTAGGTTTAGGGTTAGGGTTATGGTTAGAGTTAGCGTTAGGGTTAGCATTACGGTTAGGTTTAGGTTTAGGTGTAGTGTTAGGGTTAGGGTTAGGTTTAGTTTTAGGGTTAGGGTAGTTTTAGGTTTAGGGTTAGGGTTACGGTTAGGGTTAGGTTTAGTTTTAGGTTAGGGTTAACGTTAGTGTTAGGGTTAGGGTTAGTTTTAAAGTTTGGGTTAGGATTATGGTTATCGTTACGGTTAGGGTTAGGGTTAGGGTTACGGTCAGGGTTACGGTTAGGGTTAGGGTTAGGGTTGGGGTCAGGGTTATGGTTAGGGTTAGCGTTAGGGTTAGGGTTACGGTTAGGGTTAGGATTAGCGTTAGGATTATGGTTAGGGTTAGGGTTAGGCTTAAATTTAGCCTTCACGGTAGGGTTAGGGTTAGGGTTAGGTTTAGGGTTAGGGTTACGGTTAGGTTTAGGGTTAGGGTTAGAGATAGGGTTAGGGTTAGGGTTACGGTTAGGGTTAGGGTTACGATTAGAGTTATGGTTAGGGTTAGGGTTAGGGTTAGGGTTAAGGTTAAGGTTATGTTTAGGGTTACGGTTCTGTTAGTGTTAGGTTTAGGTTATGCGTTAGGGTTGTGGTTAGGGTTAGGGATAGGGTTAGGGTTAGGTTTACGGTTAGGGTTAGGGTTACGAGTAGGGTTAGAATTATGGCTAGGGTTAGGGTTAGGGTTAGGGTAAGGGTTAGGGTTAGGGTTAGGGTTAGGGGTAGGGGTAGGGTTAGGTTTAGGTTTAGGATTAGGTTTTGGTTATATTTACGGTTAGTGTTAGGGTTAGTGATAGGGTTAGGATTAGGGTTAGGATTCGGGTTAGGGTTGGGGTTAGGGTTATGACTAGGTTTGGAGTGAGGGTTAGGGTTAGGGTTAGGGTTAGGTTTAGGGTTAGGGTTAGGTTAGAATTAGGGTTAGGGTTAGGTTTAGGTTTAGGGTTATTGTTACGGTTAGGGTTAGGGAGACGATTAGGGTTAGCGTTATGGTTAGGGTTAAGGTTAGGTTGAGGATTAAGGTTTGGTTTAGGGTTAGGTTTAGGTTTCTGTTAGGGTGAGGGTTAGGTTAGGGTTAGGTTAGGGTTAGGGTTAGGGTTAGGGTTAGGGTTCTGTTACGGTTAGGGTTAGGGTTATGGTTAGTGTTAGGGTTCTGTTAGGGTTAGGGTTAGGTTTAGGGTTTGCTTTAGGGTTAGGGTTAGGGTTAGGGTAACGGTTCTGTTTAGGGCTACGGTATGGTTACGGTTAGGTTTAGGGTTTGGTTATGTTCCGGGTTAGAGTTATATTTAGGGTTTAGCGTTAGTGTTACCTGTAGAATCCGAGTTATATTTAGGGTTAGGCTTAGGGTTAGGGTTAGGGTTACGGTTAGGGTTATTGTTAGGGTTAGTTTAGGGTTTGGTTTAGGGATAGGGTTAATGTTAGGGTTCTTTTAGGGTTAGGGTTAGGGTTAGGGTTAGGTTTAAGTTTAGGGTTAGGGTAGGGTTATATTTACGGTTAGTGTTAGCGTTAGTGATAGGGTTAGGGTTAATGTTAGGATTAGGGTTAGGGTTAGGGTTATGACTAGGTTTAGGGTGATGGTTAGTTTTAGGGTTAGGTTTATGGTTAGGGTTAGGTTAGGGTTAGGGTTTGGGTTAGGGTTAGGGTTAGGTTTAGGTTTAGGGTTATTGTTACGGTTAGGGATAGGGTTACGATTAGGGTTAGTGTTATGGTTAGGGTTAAGGGTAGGGTTAGGGTTACGGTTTGGTTTAGGGTTAGGTTTAGGTTTCTGTTAGGGTGAGGGTTAGGTTAGGGTTAGGGTTAGGGTTAGGATTATGGTTAGGGTTAGGATTAGCGTTAGGATTAGGGTTAGGATTAGGGTTAGGTTTAGGTTTAGCCTTAACATTAGGGTTAGGGTTAGCGTTAGGGTTAGGGTTATGTTAGGGTTAGGGTTAGGGTTACGGTTCTGTTTAGGGTTATGGTTACGGTTAGGGTTAGGGTTAGAGTTAGGTTTAGTGTTACGTTTAGGGTTAGGCTTAGGTTTAGGGTTAGGTTTAGTGTTAGTGTTAGGTTTACGGTTAGGTTTTGGGTTAGGTTACTGTTAGGGTTAGGGTTCGGGTTAGGGTTAGGGTTTGGGTTAGGGTTAGGGTTAGGGTTACGGTTAGTGTTAGGGTTAAGGTTAGGGTTCTGTTAGGGTTAGGATTAGGTTAAGGTTAGAGTTAGGTATAGGGTTAGGGTCACGTTTAGGTTTAGGTTTAGGGTTAGGTTAGGTTAGGTTTAGGTTTAGGGTTCCGGTTAGGGTTCTATGAGGGTTAGGGTTAGAGTTAGGGTCACGTTTAGGGTTATGGTTAGCGGTAGGGGTAGGGTTTGGGTTAGTGTTAGGGTTAGCTTTAGGGGTAGGTGTAGGCGTAGGGGTAGGGGTAGGGTTATGGTTTAGTTTAGGGTTAGGTTTAGGGTTCTTTTAGGGTGAGGGTTAGGGTTAGGGTTAGGGTTAAGTTTAGCGTTAGGTTTACGGTTAGGGTTAGGTTTATTGTTAAGGTTAAGGTTAGGTTTAGGGTTAGGTTTAGGTTTAGGGTTCTGTTAGGGTTAGGGATAGGGTTAGGGTTAGGGTTAGGTTTAGGGTTAGGGTTAGGGTTAGGGTTGGGTTATGTTCAGGGTTAGGGTTATTGTTAGGGTTAGGGTTAGGGTTAGATTTAGTCTTAGGGTTGGGGTTAGGGTTAGGGTTAGGGTTGGGGTTAGGGTTAGGTTTAGGATTACAGTTAGGGTTAGGGTTAGCTTTAGGATTAGGGTTAGGATTAGGGTTAGGCTTAGGTTTAGCCTTTAGGTTAGGGTTAGGTTTAGCGTTAGGGTTATGTTAGAGGTACGGTTTGGGTTAGGGTTAGGGTTAGGGTTACGGTTCTGTTTTGGGTTATGTTTACGGTTAGGGTTAGGGTTAGAGTTAGGTTTAGTGTTACGTTTAGGGTTTGGCTTATGTTTAGGGTTAGCGTTAGGGTTCGGTTTACGGTTAGGGTTAGGGTTAGGGTTAGGTTTAGGCTTAGGTTTAGGGTTAGGGTTAGGTTTACACTTAGGGTTTGGGTTAGGTTAGGGTTAGGGTAAGGTTGAGGTTAGGGTTAGGTTATGGTTATGGTTAGGGTTAGGGTTACGTTTAGGGTTAGGGTTAGGGTTAGGGTTAGGGTTAGGGTTAGGTTTATAATTATGGTTTGGGTTAGGTTAGGGTTAGGGTAAGATTTAGGTTTAGGGTTAGGTTATGGTTAGGGTTAGGGTTAGGGTTAGGGTTAGGGTTAGGGTTAGGGTTACGGTTACGGTTACGGTTACGGTTACGGTTACGGTTAGGGTTACGGCTAGGGTTAGGGTTAGTGTTAGGGTTAGGTTAGTGTTAGTGCCAGGGTTACTGTTTCGGTTAGGGTTAGGATTAGTGTTAGGGCTAGGTTCAGCGGTAGGCTTAGGGTTAGGGTTAGGGTTAGGGTTAGGGTTAGTGTTAGTATAAGGGTTCGCCTTAGGTTAAGGTTAGGGTTATGGTAGAGTTAGTGTTAGGGTTATGTTAGTGTTAGGTTTTGTGTTAGGGTTAGGTTTAGGGTTACGGTTACTTTTAGGGTTAGGGTTATGATTCGAGTTAGCATTATGCTTAGGGTTAGGGTTACGATTATGTTTAGGGTTAGGGTTAGGGTTATGGTTAGCATTAGGGTTAGGTTAGGGTTAGTATTAGGGTTACGGTTTCGGTTAGGGTTAGGGTTAGTGTTAGGGCTAGGTTTAGCTTTAGGGTTAGGGTTAGGGTTATGATCAGTGTTAGGGTTATGTCTTGGTTTAGTGTTGGGGTTAGGGTTCTGTTAGGGTTAGGGTTAGGTTAGGGTTAAGGATAGGGTTAGGGTTAGGGTTACTGTTATGGTTAGGGTTAGTGGTAGGGTTAGGATTATGTTTAGCGTTAGCGTTAGGGTTAGGGTTAGTGTTAGGATTAGTGTTAATTTTACGGTTTGGT
>NC_140157.1:759082-764082 GCF_964035555.1 Netta rufina
TTACGGTTACGGTTACAGTTAGGGTCACGGTTAGGGTCACGGTTAGGGTTACGTTTAGTGTTAGGGTTAAGTTTAGGGTTCTGTTCGGGTTAGGGTTAGGTTAGGCTTAGGGTTAGGTTTGTGTTAGGGTTAGCGTTAGGTTTATGGTTAGGGTTAGGGTTACTGTAAGGTTTAGGGTTAGGGTTAGTGTTGGGGCTAGGGTTAGGGTAAGGGTTAGGGTTAGGGATAAGGTTAGGGTTACGATTAGGCTTAGGGTTAGGTTACGGTTAGGTTTAGGGTTAGGGTTAATGTTAGGGTTAGGGTTAGGTTTAGGGTTTGGGTAAGGTTAGGGTTAGGGTTAGGGTTTGGGGTTAATTTAGGGTTAGGTTTAGGGTTAAGTTTAGGGTTAGGGTCAGTGTTAGGATTAGGATTGGGGTTAGGGATAGGGTTAGGGTTAGGGTTAGGATTACAGTTAAGGTTACGGTTATGAATAGGGATAGAGTTATGGTTAAGGTTATGGTTAGGGTTAGGGTTAGGGTTAGGGTTAGGGATAGGTTTAGAATTAGGGTAAGGGTTAGGGTTAGGTTTACGGTTATGTTTAGTGTTAGGGTGAAGTTTAGGGTCCTGTAAGGGTTAGTGTTAGGTTAGGTTTAAGGTTAGGGTTAGGGTTAGGGGTAGGGCTACGGTTAGGTTTAGTGTTAGTGTTACGGTTAGGGTTTGGTGTAGTGTTATATTTAGGGTTCTATTAGGTTTAGGGTTAGGTTTTGGGTTAGGGTTAGGTTTAGGGTTAGGTTTAGGATTAGGTTAGGGTTAGGGCTAGGGTTACGGTTTTTGTTAGGTTTAGGGTTAGGGTTGCGGTTAGAGTTAGGGTTATGATTAGGTTTAGCATTATGGTTAGGGTTAGGATTAGGGTTAGGGTTAAGGTTACGGTTAGTGTTAGTGTTAGGGTTAGGGTTAGGGTTAGTGTTACGCTTCTGTTAGTGTTAGGGTTATGGATAGGGTTAGGGTTATTGTTAGGGTTATTGTTAGGGTTAGGGTTAGGGTTAGGGTTAGGGTTAGGGTTAGGGTTTGGGTTACGGTTAGGATTAGGGTTGGGGTTAGGGTAAGGGTTAGTGTTACGGTTAGTGTTACTGTTAGGGTTACGGTAATGGTTAGGGTTAGGTTTAGGTTTAGCGTTAAGTTTAGGGTCCTGTTAAGGTTACAGTTAGGGTTAGGGTTAGGGTTAAAGTTAGGTTTTGGATTTTGTTAGGGTTAGGGTTAGGGTTTGGTTTAGGGTTAAGGTTAGGATTCATTTAGGGATTTATTTAGGGTTAGGGTTAGGGTTAGGGTTAGGGTTAGGGTTAGGGTTAGGGTTAGGGTTAGGGTTAGGGTTAGGGTTAGGGTTAGGGTTAGGGTTAGGGTTAGGGTTAGGGTTAGGCTTCTGTTAGGGTCAGGGTTAGGGACAGGGTTAGGGTTAGGGTTAGGGTTAGGGTTAGGTTTAGGGTTATGGTTTCGTTATGTTACGGGTTGGGTTTATATTTAGGGTTAGAGTTAGGGTTAGGGTTAGGATTAGGGTTGGCGTTAGGTTTAGGGTTAGGGTTAGGTTTAGCGTTAGGTTTAAGGTTTGGGTTAGGGTTAGCATTATGATTTGGGTTCTCTTAGGGTTAGGGTTAAGGTTAGGTTTAGGGTTAGGTTTAGAGTTAGCGTTAGCGTTAGGGTTAGATTTAGGATAAGGGTTAGGCTCAGGTTTAGGATTAGGGTTATGTTAGGGTTACGATTAGGGTTAGGGTTAAGGTCGGTTTAGGGTTAGGGTTAGGGTTAGGATTAGGGTTAGTGTTAGTATAAGGGTTAGCCATATGTTAAGGTTAGTGTTACTGTAGTGTTAGTGTTAGAGTTATGTTAGGGTTAGTGTTAGTGTTAGAGTTAGGGATAGGGTTAGTGTTAGGGTTAGGGTTAGGATTAAGGTTACGTTTAGGGTTAATGTTAGGGTTAGGGTTAGGTTTATGTTAGGGTTAGGTTTAGGGTTAAGATTAGGGTTGGGGTTAGGGTAAGGGTTAGTGTTAGGGTTAGTGTTACTGTTAGGGTTACGGTTATGGTTAGGGTTAGGTTTAGGGTTAAGATTACGGTTAGGGTTAAGTTTAGGGTTAGCGTTAGGGTTAGGGTCCTGTTAAGGTTACAGTTAGGGTTAGGTTTAGGGTAAAATTTAGGTTTAGGATTCTGTTAGGGTTAGGGTTAGGGTTTGGTTTAGGGTTTGGGTTAGGATTCGTTTAGGGATTTATTTAGGGTTAGGGTTAGGGTTAGGGTTAGGTTTAGGGTTAGGGTAAGGGTTAGGGTTAGGTTTAGGGTTAGGGTCAGTGTTAGGGTTAGGGTTAGGGTTATGTTTGGTGTTAAGGTTAGGGTTAGGGTTAGCTTTAGGTTTAGCGTTAGGTTTAGGGTTCTGTTAGGGTTAGAGTTAGGCTTAGGGTTAAAGTTAGGTGTAGGGTTCTGTTAGGGTTAGGGTTATGTTTAGATTATTGTTACGGTTAGGGTTCATTTAGGGTTGGAGTTACGGTTAGGGTTAGGGTTAGGGTTAAGGTTAGGGTTTCGCTTAGGTATAGGGTTACGGTTAGTATTAGAGTTAGGGGTAGCTTTAGGATTAGGGTTCCGATTAGGGTTAAGGTTAAGGTTAGGGTTAGGTTTAGGGTTAGGGTGATGTTAGGGTTAGTTTTAGGGTTAGGATGAGTGTAAGGGTTATGGTTAGGGTTAGGTTTAGTGTTAGCGTTACGGTTAGGATTAGGTTAGGGTTAGGGTTAGGGTCAGTGTTAGGGTTAGGGTTAGGGTTAGGGTTAGGGTTAAGGTTAGGGTTAGGGTTAGGCATAGGGTTACGGTTAGGATTAGGTTAGGGTTAGGGTTCGGGTTAGGTTTGCTTTAGTGTTAGGTTTAGGGTTCTGTTAGGGTTAGGGTTACGTTTAGGGTTAGGGTTAGTGTTAGGTTTAGGGTTAGGGTTCTGTCAGGGTTCAGGTTAGGTTTAGATTAGTGTTAGGGATAGGGTTTGTTTAGGGTTAGGGTTAGGTTTAGGGTTAGTTTTAGGGTTAGGCTTAGGGTTAGGTTTCGGTTAGGGTTAGGGTTAGGGTTACGGTTAGTGTTAGGGTTAGATATAGGGTTACAGTTAGGGTTAGGGTTAGGGTTAGCCTTAGGGTTAGGCTTAGGATTAGGGTTAGGGTTAGGGTTAGTGTTAGGGTTAGGATTAGGGTTAGGGTTATGTTAGGGTTAGTTTTAGGTTTAAGATAAGGATTAGTGTTAGGGTAAGGGTAAAGGGTAGCGTAAGGGTTAGGGTTCTTTTAAGGTTAGAGTTAGGGATAGGGTTAGGGTTAAAGTTAGGGTTAGGGTTCTGTTAGGGTTAGGGTTAGGGTTAGGTTTAGTGTTCGGTTTAGGGTTAGGGTTAGGTATAGGGTTACAGTTAGGGTTAGGGTTAGGGTTAGTGTTAGGGTTAGGATTAGGCTTAGGGTTATGTTAGGGTTAGTTTTAGGTTTAAGATTAGGATTAGTGTTAGGGTTAGGGTTAGGGGTAGCGTAAGGGTTAGGGTTCTTTTAAGGTTAGAGTTAGGGATAGGGTTAGGGTTAAAGTTAGGGTTAGGGTTCTGTTAGGGTTAGGGTTAGGGTTAGGTTTAGTGTTCGGTTTAGGGTTAGGGTTAGGTATAGGGTTACAGTTAGGGTTAGGGCTATGGTTAGCGTTAGGTTTAGGGTTAGGGTTAGGGTTAGGGTTAGGATTAGGGTTAGGGTTAGGGTTTGGGTTAGGTTTATGTTAGGGTTAGTTTTAGGGTTAGGATTAGGTTTAGGGTTAGGGTAAGGTTTAGTTTTAGCGTTAGTGTTACTGTTAGGGTTACGGATATGGTTAGGCTTAGGTTTAGGGTTAAGATAAGGGTTAGCGTTAGTGTTAGCGTTAGCGTTAGCGTTATGGTTCTGTTAAGGTTAGAGTTAGGGTTAGGGTTAAAGTTAGGTTTAGGGTTCTATTAGGTTTAGGGTTAGGGTTAGGGTTAGGGTTAGGGTTAGGGTTAGGGTTAGGGTTAGGGTTAGGGTTAGGGTTAGGTTTAGGGTTAGGGTTAGGGTTAGGGTAAGGGTTAGGGTTAGGTTTAGGTTTCGTTTACGGTTAGGTTTATGGTTATGTTAGGGTTATGGTTAGGTTTAGGGTTAGGTTTAGGGTTAGGGTTAGGGTTAGGGTTAGGGTTAGCGTTATGTTTAGGGTTCTTTTAGGGTTAGAGTTAGGGTTAGGGTTTGGGTTAGGTTTAGGGTTACAGTTAGGGTTAGATTTAGGGTTGCGGTTAGGGTTAGGGTTAGGGGTAGCGTTAGGATTAGGATTAGGATTAGGGTTAAGGTAAAGTTTACGGTAAGGTTTAGGGTTAGGTTTATGTTAGGGTTAGGTTTAGGGTAAGGGTTAGGGTTACGGTTAGGGTTAGGTTAGGGTTAGGGTTAGGTTTAGGATTAGGGTTAGGGTAAGGCTTACGTTTAAGGTTAGGGTTAGGGTTACGGTTAGGTTTAGGGTTGTGTTATGTTCAGGGTTACCGTTAGGGTTTATGGTTAGGGTTAGCGTTAGCATCATAGTTATCTTTAGGGTTAGGGTTAGGGTTAGGATTAGGTTTAGGGTTCGGGTTAGGGTTAGGGTTAGGTTTTACGGTTAGTGTTATGGTTAGGATTAGGATTAGCGTTATGTTTAGGGTTAGGATTAGGGTTCTGTTAGGGTTAGGTTTAGGGTTAGGATTAGGGTTAGGGTTAGGGTTATTGTTAGTGTTAGGGTTAGTGTTACTGTTAGGGTTAGGGTTATGGTTAGGGTGAGAGTTAGGGTTAGGGTTAGGGTTAAAGTTAGGTTTAGGGTTCTACTAGGTTTAGGGTTAGGGTTAGGGTTAGGGTTAGGGTTAGGGTTAGGGTTAGGGTTAGGTTTAGGGTTAGGGTTAGGGTTAGGGTAAGGGTTAGGGTTAGGTTTAGGTTTCGTTTAGGGTTAGGTTTATGGTTATGTTAGGGTTAGGGTTAGGTTTAGGGTTAGGGTTATGTTAGGGTTAGGTTTAG
>NC_140157.1:769082-854082 GCF_964035555.1 Netta rufina
TGTTTAGCATGATGTTAAGGTTTGGGTTAGGATTATGGTTAGGGTTAGGGTTTGGATTAGGGTTAGGTTTAGTGTTACTGTTAGGGTTAGGGTTAGGGTTAGTGTTAGGGTGGGGTTAGGGTTAGGGTTAGGGTTGGAGTGAGGGTTATGGTTCGGGTTAGGTATAGAGTTAAGGTTAGTGTTAGGGGTAGGGTTAGGTTTAGGGTTAGGATGATGGTTAAGGTTGGGGTTAGTGTTAGGTTTAGGGTTAGGTTTATGTTAGGGTTAGGTTTAGGGTTAGGATGAGGGTTAGGGTTAGGGTTATTGTTAGTGTTAGGGTTAGGGTTACTGTTAGGGTTCGGGTTATGGTTATGGTTAGGTTAGGGTTTGGGTTAGGTTTAGGGTTAGGGTTAGGGTTACGGTTAGAGTAAGGGTTAGGGTTAGGGTTAGGTTTAGGTTTGGGTTAGGGTTCTGTTATGGTTAGGGTTAGGTTTAGGGTTAGGATTCTTTTAGGGTTGGGGTTACGGTTAGGTTTAGCGTTGGGTTATGTTCCGGGTTAGAGTTAGAGTTAGGGTTTAGGGTTAGGGTTAGCGTTAAAATCAGAGTTATATTTAGGGTTAAGGTTAGGGTTAGGTTTAGGGTTAGGTTTAGGGTTAGGTTTAGAGTTAGGGTTAGCATTGCGGTTAGTGTTAGGGTCAGGCTTAGGGTTAGGGTTAGGGTTAGGGCTAGGGTTTCCGGTTAGTGTTAGGGTTAGTATTAGGGTTAGCGTTATGGTTAGGCTTAGGGTTAGGGTTTGGTTTAGGTTTGGGTTATTTTCAGGGTTAGGTTTAGGGTTAGGGTTTAGGCTTAGGTTTAAGGTTAGGGTTAGGTTTAGGGTTAGGGTTAGGGTTAGGGTTAGGTTTATGGTTAGGTTTAGGGTCAGCGTTAGGGTTAGGGTTAGGGTTAGGGTTAGGTTTAAGTTTAGGGTTAGGTTTAGGGTTAGGGTTAGCGTTAATGTTAGGGTAGTTTTAGGATTAGGATTAGGGTTAGGGTTATGATTAGGGTTAGGTTAGGTTTAGGGTTAGGGTTAGGGTTAGGGTTAGGGTTAGGGTTAGGGTTAGGGTTAGGGTTAGGGTTAGGGTTAGGGTTAGGGTTAGGGTTAGGGTTAGGGTTAGGGTTAGGGTTAGGGTTAGGGTTAGTGTTAGGGTTAGGGTTACGGTTAGGGTTACGGTTCGCATGATGGTTAGGGTTAGGGTTAGGGTTAGGATTATGATTAGGGTTAGGGTTTGGATTAGGGTTAGGTTTAGGGTTACTGTTAGGGTTAGGGTTAGTGTTAGGGTTAGGGTTAGGGTTAGTGTTAGGGTTAGGGTTAGGGTTAGGGTTACGGTTACGGTTAGGGTTAAAGTTAGGGTTAGGGTTAGGGTTAGGTATAGGGTTACGGTTAGTGTTAGGGGTAGGGTTAGGTGTAACGTTAGGTTTAGGGTTAGGATTAGGGTTAAGTTTGGGTGTAGTGTTAGGGTTAGGGTTAGGTTTATGTTAGGGTTAGGTTTAGGGTTAGGATTAGGGTTAGGGTTAGGGTTATTGTTAGTGTTAGGGTTAGTGTTACTGTTAGGGTTAGGGTTATGGTTAGGTTTAGGTTTGGGTTAGGGTTAGGGTTAGGGTTAGGGTTAGGGTTAGGGTTAGGGTTAGTGTTAGGGTAGGGTTAGTGTTAGGGTTAGGTTTAGGGTTAGTGTTAGGGTTAGGGTTAGGGTTAGGGTTACGGTTACGGTTAGGGTTAAAGTTAGGGTTAGGGTTAGGGTTAGGTATAGGGTTACGGTTAGTGTTAGGGGTAGGGTTAGGGGTAGCGTTAGGTTTAGGGTTAGGATTAGGGTTAAGGTTGGGGTTAGTGTTAGGGTTAGGGTTAGGTTTATGTTAGGGTTAGGTTTAGGGTTAGGATTAGGGTTAGGGTTAGGGTTATTGTTAGTGTTAGGGTTAGTGTTACTGTTAGGGTTAGGGTTATGGTTAGGTTTAGGTTTGGGTTAGGGTTAGGGTTAGGTTTAGGGTTAGGGTTAGGGTTAGGGTTAGGGTTAGGGTTACGGTTAGGGTAAGGGTTAGGGTTAGGTTTCGGTTTAGGTTTTGGTTAGGGTTATCGTTAGGGTTCTGTTACTGTTAGGGCTAGGGTTAGGGTTAGTGTTATGGTTCTGTTAGGGTTAGGGTTAGGTTTAGGGTTAGTGTTAGGTTTAGGGTTAGGGTTAGGGTTAGGGTTAGGGTTTGCGTTAGGGTTAGGGTTAGGGTTTGGGTTAGGGTTAGGGTTAGGGTTAGGGTTAGGGTTACGGTTACGGTTACGGTTAGGTTTAGGGTTGGGTTATTTCCGGGTTAGAGTTAGAGTTAGGGTTTAGGGTTAGTGTGAGCGGTAGAATCAGAGTTATATTTAGGGTTGGGGTTAGGGTTAGGGTTAGGGTTAGGGTTAGGGTTAGGGTTAGGGTTAGGGTTAGGGTTAGGGTTAAGGTTAGGGTTAGGTTTAGGGTTAGGTTTAGGTTTAGGGTTAGCATTACGGTTAGTGTTAGGGTTAGGGTTAGGGTTTACGGTTAGTGTTAGGGTTAGTTTTAGGGTTAGCGTTATGGTTAGGGTTAGGGTTAGGGTTAGGTTTAGGTTTGGGTTATGTTCAGGGTTAGGGTTAGGGTTAGGGTTTAGGGTTAGGTTTAAGGTTAGGGTTAGGGTTAGGGTTAGGGTTAGGGTTTGGGTTAGGGTTAGGTTTAGGGTTAGGGTTAGGGTTAGGGTTAGGGTTGGGGTTAGGGTAAGCGTTAGTGTTAGGGTAGTTTTAGGGTTACGGTTACGGTTAGCGTTACGGTTAGGTTTAGTGTTAGGGTTAGGGTTAGGGTAAGGGTTATGTTAGGGTTAGGTTTGGGTTAGGATTAGGGTACGGGTTGGGGCAAGGGGTATTGTTAGTGTTAGTGTTACTGTTAGGGTTACCGTTATTGTTTTGGTTAGGTTTATGGTTAAGATTAGGGTTAGGGTTAGGGTTAGTTTTAAGGTTAGGATTAGGGTTAGGTATAGGGTTACGGTTAGGGTTAGGGTTAGGGGTAGCGTTAGGATTAGGGTTAGGATTAGGGTCAAGGTAAGGGTTACGGTTAGGGTTACGGTTAGGGTTAGGTTCGGGTTAGGATTATGTTTAGGATTAGGGTTAGGGTTAGGCTTACGTTTAGGGTTAGGTTTAGGGTTACGGTTAGGTTTAGGGTTGCGTTATGTTCAGGGTTAGGGTTAGGATTAGGGTTAGGGTTAGGGTTACGGTTTGCGTGATGGTTAGGGTTAGGTTTAGGGTTAGGATTAGGGTTACGGTTACGGTTAGGTTTAAGGTTGGGTTATGATCCGGATTAGAGTTAGAGTTAGGGTTTAGGGTTAGGGTTAGCGTTAGAATCAGTGTTATATTTAGTGTTAGGGTCAGGGTTAGGGTTAGGGTTAGGGGTTACGGTTAGTTTTAGGGTTAGTTTTAGGGTTAGCGTTATGGTTAGGGTTAGGGTTATTGTTAGGTGTAGGTTTGGGTTATGTTCAGGGTTAGGGTTAGGGTTAGGGTTTAGGGTTAGGTTTAAGGTTAGGGTTAGGTTTAGGGTTAGAGTTAGGGTTAGGGTTAGGGTTAGGGTTAGGGTTAACGTTAGGGTAAGGGTAAGCGTTAGTGTTAGGGTAGTTTTAGGGTTAGGGTTAGGGTTAAGGTTAAGATTGGGGTTAGGTTAGGGTTAGGTTTAGGGTTAGGGATACGGTTAGGGTTAGGTTTAGGGTTAGGCATAGGGTTAGAGTTAGTTATAGGGTTACTGTTAGGGTTATGGTTAGTGTTAGGTTTAGGGTTAGGGTTAGGGATAGGGTTAGAGTTATGTTTAGGGTTACGGTTACGGTTAGCGTTACGGTTAGGTTTAGTGTTAGGGTTAGGGTTAGGGTAAGGGTTATGTTAGGGTTAGGTTTGGGTTAGGATTAGGGTTTGGGTGGGGTAAGGGTTAGTGTTAGTGTTACTGTTGTGGTTACGGTTATTGTTATGGTTAGGTTTAGGGTTAAGATTAGGGTTAGGGTTAGGGTTAGGGTTAGGGTTACAGTTAGGGTTAGAGTTCGGGTTAGGGTTAGGTTTAGGTATAGGTTTACGGTTAGTTTTAGGGGTAGGGTTAGGGGTTGCGTTAGGTTTAGGGTTAGGATAAGGGTTAAGGTTAGGGTTACTGTTAGGTTTAGGGTTAGGTTTATGTTAGGGTTAGGTTTAGGGTTAGGATTAGGGTTAGGTTTACAGTTATTGTTAATGTTAGGGTTAGTGTTACTGTTAGGGTTAGGGTTATGGTTAGTGTTAGGTTAGGGTTAGGGTTAGGGTTAGGGTTAGGTTTAGTGTTAGGGTTAGGGTTAGGTTTACGGCTAGGGTTACAGTTAGGGTAAGGGTTAGGGTTAGGTTTTGGTTTAGGTTTCGTTAGGGTTAGGGTTCTGTTAGGGTTATTGTTAGGTTTAGGGTTAGTGTTAGGGTTAGGGTTAGGGTTAGGGTTAGCGTTAGGGTTAGGGTTAGGGTTAGGGTTAGGATAACGGTTACGGTTACGTTTAGGTTTAGGGTTGGGTTATGTTCCGGGTTAGAGTTAGAGTTAGGGTTTAGTGTTAGGGTTAGTGCTAGAATCAGAGTTATATTTAGGGTTAGGGTTAGGGTTAGGGTTAGGGTTAGGGTTAGGGTTCGTATTAGGGTTAGGGTTAGGTTTTACGGTTAGTGTTAGGGTTAGGATTAGGATTAGCGTTATGGTTAGGTTTAGGATTAGGGTTCTGTTAGTGTTAAGTTTAGGGTTAGGATTAGGGTAAGGGTTAGGGTTTGGGTTAGTGTTACCCTTACGGTTAGTGTTAGGGTTATGGTTAGGGTTAGGGCTAGGTTTAGGTTAGGGTCAGGATTAGGGTTCGGTTAAGGTAAGGGTTATGGTTTGGGTTATGTTTAGTGTTAGGGTTAGGGTTATGGTTAGGCTTTGGCTTATGTTTACGGTTACGGTTAGGGTTAGTATTACGTTTAGCGTGATGGTTAGGGTTAGGGTTAGGGTTAGGATTATGGTTAGGGTTAGGATTTGGATTAGGGTTAGGTTTAGGATTACTGTTAGGGTTAGGGTTAGGGTTACGGTTAGGGTTAGAGTTAGGGTTAGGGTTAGGGTTAGGTATGGGGTTACGGTTAGTGTTAGGGGTAGGGTTAGGGGTAGCGTTAGGTTTAGGGTTAGGATAAGGGTTAAGGTTGGGGTTAGTGTTAGGTTTAGGGTTAGGTTTATGTTAGGGTTTGTTTTAGGGTTAGGATTAGGGTTAGGTTTACAGTTATTGTTAATGTTAGGGTTAGTGTTACTGTTAGGGTTAGGGTTATGGTTAGGGATAGATTAGGGTTAGGGTTAGGGTTAGGGTTAGGGTTAGGGTTAGGGTTAGGGTTAGGGTTACGGTTAGGGTAAGGTTTAGGGTTAGGTTTTGGTTTAGGTTTGGGTTAGGGTTAGGGTTAGGGTTCTGTTACGGTTAGTGTTAGGGTTAGGGTTAGGGTTCTGTTAGGGTTGTTGTTAGGTTTGGGGTTAGTGTTAGGGTTAGGGTTAGGTTAGTGTTAGCGTTAGGGTTAGGGTTAGGGTTAGGGTTAGGATAACGGTTACGGTTACGTTTAGGTTTAGGGTTGGGTTATGTTCCGGGTTAGAGTTAGAGTTAGGGTTTAGGGTTAGGGTTAGTGCTAGAATCAGAGTTATATTTAGGGTTAGGGTTAGGGTTAGGGTTAGGTTTAGGGTTAGGTTTAGTTTTAGGGTTAGCATTAGGGTTAGGGTTAGCATTAGGGTTAGGGTTACGGTTAGGGTTAGGGTTAGGGTTAGGGTTAGGGTTAGGGTTAGGGTTAGGGTTTGGTTAGGTTTAGGGTTACGGTTAGGGTTAGGGTTAGGATTAGGGTTAGGGTTAGGGTTACGGTTACGGTTACGGTTACGGTTACGGTTAGGTTTAGGGTTGGGTTATGTTCCGGATTAGAGTTAGAGTTAGGGTTTAGGGTTAGGGTTAGCGTTAGAATCAGAGTTATATTTAGGGTTAGGGTTAGGGTTAGGGTTAGGTTTAGGGTTCGGGTTTACGGTTAGTGTTAGGGTTAGTATTAGGGTTAGCGTTATGGTTAGGGTTAGGGTTTGGGTTAGGTTTAGGTTTGGGTTATGTTCAGGATTAGGGTAAGGGTTAGGGTTTAGGGTTAGGTTTAAGTTTAGGGTTAAGTTTAGGTTTAGGGTTAGGGTTAGGGTAAAAGTAAGCGTTACTGTTAGGGTAGTTATAGGTTAGGGTTAGGGTTAGGGTTAGGGTTAGGGTTAGGGTTAGAGTTAGGGTTAGGGTTACGGTTAGGGTTAGGTTTAGGGTTAGGGTTAGGGTTAGGGTTAGGGTTAGGGTTAGTGTTAGGGTTAGGGTTAGGGTTAGGGTTAGGGTTAGGGTTAGGGTAAGGGTTACGGTTAGGGTTAGGTTTAGGGTTACGGTTAGGTTTAGGGTTGCGTTATGTTCAGGGTTAGGGTTAGGGTTTATGGTTAGGGTTAGCGTTTTCATCAGAGTTATATTTAGGTTTAGGGTTAGGTTTAGGGTTAGGGTTAGGGTTAGGGTTAGGCTTAGGTTTAGGGTTCGTATTAGGGTTAGGGTTAGGTTTTACGGTTAGTGTTAGGGTTAGGATTAGGATTAGCGTTATGGTTAGGTTTAGGATTAGGGTTCTGTTAGTGTTAAGTTTAGGGTTAGGATTAGGGTAAGGGTTAGGGTTTGGGTTAGTGTTACCCTTACGGTTAGTGTTAGGGTTATGGTTAGGGTTAGGGCTAGGTTTAGGTTAGGGTCAGGATTAGGGTTCGGTTAAGGTAAGGGTTATGGTTTGGGTTATGTTTAGTGTTAGGGTTATGGTTATGGTTAGGCTTTGGCTTATGTTTACGGTTACGGTTAGGGTTAGTATTACGTTTAGCGTGATGGTTAGGGTTAGGGTTAGGGTTAGGATTATGGTTAGGGTTAGGATTTGGATTAGGGTTAGGTTTAGGATTACTGTTAGGGTTAGGGTTAGGGTTACGGTTAGGGTTAGAGTTAGGGTTAGGGTTAGGGTTAGGTATGGGGTTACGGTTAGTGTTAGGGGTAGGGTTAGGGGTAGCGTTAGGTTTAGGGTTAGGATTAGGGTTAAGTTTGGGGTTAGTGTTAGGGTTAGGGTTAGGTTTATGTTAGGGTTAGGTTTAGGGTTAGGATTAGGGTTAGGGTTAGGGTTATTGTTAGTGTTAGGGTTAGTGTTACTGTTAGGGTTAGGGTTATGGTTAGGTTTAGGTTTGGGTTAGGGTTAGGGTTAGGGTTACGGTTAGGGTAAGGGTTAGCGTTAGGTTTCGGTTTAGATTAGGGTTAGGGTTCTGTTAGGGTTAGGGTTAGGTTTAGGGTTAGTGTTAGGGTTAGGGTTAGGGTTAGGGTTAGCGTTAGGGTTATGGTTAGGGTTTGGGTTAGGTTTAGGGTTAGGGTTAGGGTTAGGATTAGGGTTAGGGTTAGGGTTACGGTTACGGTTACGGTTACGGTTACGGTTACGGTTAGGTTTAGGGTTGGGTTATGTTCCGGATTAGAGTTAGAGTTAGGGTTTAGGGTTAGGGTTAACGTTAGAATCAGAGTTATATTTAGGGTTAGGGTTAGGGTTAGGGTTAGGGTTAGGGTTAGGGTTAGGGTTAGGGTTAGGTTTAGGGTTAGGGTTAGAGTTCGGGTTAGGGTTAGGCTTAGGCTTAGGTATAGGTTTACGGTTAGTGTTAGGGGTAGGGTTAGGGGTAGCGTTAGGTTTAGGGTTAGGATAAGGGTTAAGGTTGGGGTTAGTGTTAGGTTTAGGGTTAGGTTTATGTTAGGGTTTGTTTTAGGGTTAGGATTAGGGTTAGGTTTACAGTTATTGTTAATGTTAGGGTTAGTGTTACTGTTAGGGTTAGGGTTATGGTTAGGGATAGATTAGGGTTAGGGTTAGGGTTAGGGTTAGGGTTAGGGTTAGGGTTAGGGTTAGGGTTAGGGTTAGGGTTAGGGTTACGGTTAGGGTAAGGGTTAGGGTTAGGTTTTGGTTTAGGTTTGGGTTAGGGTTAGGGTTAGGGTTCTGTTACGGTTAGTGTTAGGGTTAGGGTTAGGGTTAGTGTTAGCGTTAGGGTTAGGGTTAGGGTTAGGGTTAGGATAACGGTTACGGTTACGTTTAGGTTTAGGGTTGGGTTATGTTCCGGGTTAGAGTTAGAGTTAGGGTTTAGGGTTAGGGTTAGTGCTAGAATCAGAGTTATATTTAGGGTTAGGGTTAGGGTTAGGGTTAGGTTTAGGGTTAGGTTTAGTTTTAGGGTTAGCATTAGGGTTAGGGTTAGGGTTAGGGTTAGGGTTAGGGTTAGGGTTAGGGTTAGGGTTAGGGTTAGGGTTAGGGTTAGCGTTAGGGTTAGGGTTAGGGTTAGGGTTAGGGTTTGGTTAGGTTTAGGGTTACGGTTAGGGTTAGGGTTAGGATTAGGTTTAGGGTTAGGGTTACGGTTACGGTTACGGTTACGGTTACGGTTAGGTTTAGGGTTGGGTTATGTTCCGGATTAGAGTTAATGTTAGGGTTTAGGGTTAGGGTTAGCGTTAGAATCAGAGTTATATTTAGGGTTAGGGTTAGGGTTAGGGTTAGGGTTAGGGTTAGGTTTAGGGTTCGGGTTTACGGTTAGTGTTAGGGTTAGTATTAGGGTTAGCGTTATGGTTAGGGTTAGGGTTTGGGTTACGTTTAGGTTTGGGTTATGTTCAGGATTAGGGTAAGGGTTAGGGTTTAGGGTTAGGTTTAAGTTTAGGGTTAGGTTTAGGTTTAGGGTTAGGGTTAGGGTAAAAGTAAGCGTTACTGTTAGGGTAGTTATAGGTTAGGGTTAGGGTTAGGGTTAGGGTTAGGGTTAGGGTTAGGGTTACGGTTAGGGTTAGGTTTAGGGTTAGGGTTAGGGTTAGGGTTACGGTTAGGGTTACAGTAAGGGTTAGGTGTAGGGTTAGGGTTAGTGTTAGGGTTAGGGTAAGGGTTACGTTTAGGGTTAGGTTTAGGGTTACGGTTAGGTTTAGGGTTGCGTTATGTTCAGGGTTAGGGTTAGGGTTTATGGTTAGGGTTAGCGTTAGCATCAGAGTTATATTTAGGTTTAGGGTTAGGTTTAGGGTTAGGGTTAGGGTTAGGGTTAGGGTTAGGCTTAGGTTTAGGGTTCGTATTAGGGTTAGGGTTAGGTTTTACGGTTAGTGTTAGGGTTAGGATTAGGATTAGCGTTATGGTTAGGTTTAGGATTAGGGTTCTGTTAGTGTTAAGTTTAGGGTTAGGATTAGGGTAAGGGTTAGGGTTTGGGTTAGTGTTACCCTTACGGTTAGTGTTAGGGTTATGGTTAGGGTTAGGGCTAGGTTTAGGTTAGGGTCAGGATTAGGGTTCGGTTAAGGTAAGGGTTATGGTTTGGGTTATGTTTAGTGTTAGGGTTAGGGTTATGGTTAGGCTTTGGCTTATGTTTACGGTTACAGTTAGGGTTAGTATTACGTTTAGCGTGATGGTTAGGGTTAGGGTTAGGGTTAGGATTATGGTTAGGGTTAGGATTTGGATTAGGGTTAGGTTTAGGATTACTGTTAGGGTTAGGGTTAGGGTTACGGTTAGGGTTAGAGTTAGGGTTAGGGTTAGGGTTAGGTATGGGGTTACGGTTAGTGTTAGGGGTAGGGTTAGGGGTAGCGTTAGGTTTAGGGTTAGGATTAGGGTTAAGTTTGGGGTTAGTGTTAGGGTTAGGGTTAGGTTTATGTTAGGGTTAGGTTTAGGGTTAGGATTAGGGTTAGGGTTAGGGTTATTGTTAGTGTTAGGGTTAGTGTTACTGTTAGGGTTAGGGTTATGGTTAGGTTTAGGTTTGGGTTAGGGTTAGGGTTACGGTTAGGGTAAGGTTTAGGGTTAGGTTTCGGTTTAGGTTAGGGTTAGGGTTCTGTTAGGGTTAGGGTTAGGTTTAGGGTTAGTGTTAGGGTTAGGGTTAGGGTTAGGGTTAGCGTTAGGGTTAGGGTTAGGGTTTGGGTTATGTTTAGTGTTAGGGTTAGGGTTAGGATTAGGGTTAGGGTTAGGTTTAGGATTAGGGTTCTGTTAGTGTTAAGTTTAGGGTTAGGATTAGGGTAAGGGTTAGGGTTTGGGTTAGTGTTACCCTTACGGTTAGTGTTAGGGTTATGGTTAGGGTTAGGGCTAGGTTTAGGTTAGGGTCAGGATTAGGGTTCGGTTAAGGTAAGGGTTATGGTTTGGGTTATGTTTAGTGTTAGGGTTAGGGTTATGGTTAGGCTTTGGCTTATGTTTACGGTTACAGTTAGGGTTAGTATTACGTTTAGCGTGATGGTTAGGGTTAGGGTTAGGGTTAGGATTATGGTTAGGGTTAGGATTTGGATTAGGGTTAGGTTTAGGATTACTGTTAGGGTTAGGGTTAGGGTTACGGTTAGGGTTAGAGTTAGGGTTAGGGTTAGGGTTAGGTATGGGGTTACGGTTAGTGTTAGGGGTAGGGTTAGGGGTAGCGTTAGGTTTAGGGTTAGGATTAGGGTTAAGTTTGGGGTTAGTGTTAGGGTTAGGGTTAGGTTTATGTTAGGGTTAGGTTTAGGGTTAGGATTAGGGTTAGGGTTAGGGTTATTGTTAGTGTTAGGGTTAGTGTTACTGTTAGGGTTAGGGTTATGGTTAGGTTTAGGTTTGGGTTAGGGTTAGGGTTACGGTTAGGGTAAGGGTTAGGGTTAGGTTTCGGTTTAGGTTAGGGTTAGGGTTCTGTTAGGGTTAGGGTTAGGTTTAGGGTTAGTGTTAGGGTTAGGGTTAGGGTTAGGGTTAGCGTTAGGGTTAGGGTTAGGGTTTGGGTTATGTTTAGTGTTAGGGTTAGGGTTAGGATTAGGGTTAGGGTTAGGGTTACGGTTACGGTTACGGTTACGGTTACGGTTAGGTTTAGGGTTGGGTTATGTTCCGGATTAGAGTTAGAGTTAGGGTTTAGGGTTAGGGTTAGCGTTAGAATCAGAGTTATATTTAGGGTTAGGGTTAGGGTTAGGGTTAGGGTTAGGGTTAGGGTTAGGGTTAGGGTTAGGGTTAGGGTTAGGGTTAGGTTTAGGGTTAGGGTTAGAGTTCGGGTTAGGGTTAGGCTTAGGCTTAGGTATAGGTTTACGGTTAGTGTTAGGGGTAGGGTTAGGGGTAGCGTTAGGTTTAGGGTTAGGATAAGGGTTAAGGTTGGGGTTAGTGTTAGGTTTAGGGTTAGGTTTATGTTAGGGTTTGTTTTAGGGTTAGGATTAGGGTTAGGTTTACAGTTATTGTTAATGTTAGGGTTAGTGTTACTGTTAGGGTTAGGGTTATGGTTAGGGATAGATTAGGGTTAGGGTTAGGGTTACGGTTAGGGTAAGGGTTAGGGTTAGGTTTTGGTTTAGGTTTGGGTTAGGGTTAGGGTTAGGGTTCTGTTACGTTTAGTGTTAGGGTTAGGGTTAGGGTTCTGTTAGGGTTGTTGTTAGGTTTGGGGTTAGTGTTAGGGTTAGGGTTAGGTTTAGGGTTAGGTTTAGTTTTAGGGTTAGCATTAGGGTTAGGGTTAGGGTTAGGGTTAGGGTTAGGGTTAGGGTTAGGGTTAGGGTTAGGGTTAGGGTTAGGGTTAGGGTTAGGGTTAGGGTTTGGTTAGGTTTAGGGTTACGTTTAGGGTTAGGGTTAGGATTAGGGTTAGGGTTAGGGTTACGGTTACGGTTACGGTTACGGTTACGGTTAGGTTTAGGTTTGGGTTATGTTCCGGATTAGAGTTAGAGTTAGGGTTTAGGGTTAGGGTTAGCGTTAGAATCAGAGTTATATTTAGGGTTAGGGTTAGGGTTAGGGTTAGGGTTAGGGTTAGGTTTAGGGTTCGGGTTTACGGTTAGTGTTAGGGTTAGTATTAGGGTTAGCGTTATGGTTAGGGTTAGGGTTTGGGTTAGGTTTAGGTTTGGGTTATGTTCAGGATTAGGGTAAGGGTTAGGGTTTAGGGTTAGGTTTAAGTTTAGGGTTAGGTTTAGGTTTAGGGTTAGGGTTAGGGTAAAAGTAAGTGTTACTGTTAGGGTAGTTATAGGTTAGGGTTAGGGTTAGGGTTAGGGTTAGGGTTAGGGTTAGGGTTACGGTTAGGGTTAGGTTTAGGGTTAGGGTTAGGGTTAGGGTTAGGGTTAGGGTTACAGTAAGGGTTAGGGTTAGGGTTAGGGTTAGGGTTAGGGTTAGGGTTAGGGTTAGGGTTAGGGTAAGGGTTACGTTTAGGGTTAGGTTTAGGGTTGCGTTATGTTCAGGGTTAGGGTTAGGGTTTATGGTTAGGGTTAGCGTTAGCATCAGAGTTATATTTAGGTTTAGGGTTAGGTTTAGGGTTAGGGTTAGGGTTAGGGTTAGGCTTAGGTTTAGGGTTCGTATTAGGGTTAGGGTTAGGTTTTACGGTTAGTGTTAGGGTTAGGATTAGGATTAGCGTTATGGTTAGGTTTAGGATTAGGGTTCTGTTAGTGTTAAGTTTAGGGTTAGGATTAGGGTAAGGGTTAGGGTTTGGGTTAGTGTTACCCTTACGGTTAGTGTTAGGGTTATGGTTAGGGTTAGGGCTAGGTTTAGGTTAGGGTCAGGATTAGGGTTCGGTTAAGGTAAGGGTTATGGTTTGGGTTATGTTTAGTGTTAGGGTTAGGGTTATGGTTAGGCTTTGGCTTATGTTTACGGTTACGGTTAGGGTTAGTATTACGTTTAGCGTGATGGTTAGGGTTAGGGTTAGGGTTAGGATTATGGTTAGGGTTAGGATTTGGATTAGGGTTAGGTTTAGGATTACTGTTAGGGTTAGGGTTAGGGTTACGGTTAGGGTTAGAGTTAGGGTTAGGGTTAGGGTTAGGTATGGGGTTACGGTTAGTGTTAGGGGTAGGGTTAGGGGTAGCGTTAGGTTTAGGGTTAGGATTAGGGTTAAGTTTGGGGTTAGTGTTAGGGTTAGGGTTAGTGTTACTGTTAAGGTTAGGGTTATGGTTAGGTTTAGGTTTGGGTTAGGGTTAGGGTTACGGTTAGGGTAAGGGTTAGGGTTAGGTTTCGGTTTAGGTTAGGGTTAGGGTTCTGTTAGGGTTAGGGTTAGGTTTAGGGTTAGTGTTAGGGTTAGGGTTAGGGTTAGGGTTAGCGTTAGGGTTAGGGTTAGGGTTTGGGTTAGGTTTAGGGTTAGGGTTAGGGTTAGGATTAGGGTTAGGGTTAGGGTTACGGTTACGGTTACGGTTACGGTTACGGTTAGGTTTAGGGTTGGGTTATGTTCCGGATTAGAGTTAGAGTTAGGGTTTAGGGTTAGGGTTAGCGTTAGAATCAGAGTTATATTTAGGTTTAGGGTTAGGGTTAGGGTTAGGGTTAGGGTTAGGGTTAGGGTTAGGTTTAGGGTTAGGGTTAGAGTTCGGGTTAGGGTTAGGCTTAGGCTTAGGTATAGGTTTACGGTTAGTGTTAGGGGTAGGGTTAGGGGTAGCGTTAGGTTTAGGGTTAGGATAAGGGTTAAGGTTGGGGTTAGTGTTAGGTTTAGGGTTAGGTTTATGTTAGGGTTTGTTTTAGGGTTAGGATTAGGGTTAGGTTTACAGTTATTGTTAATGTTAGGGTTAGTGTTACTGTTAGGGTTAGGGTTATGGTTAGGGATAGATTAGGGTTAGGGTTAGGGTTAGGGTTAGGGTTAGGGTTAGGGTTAGGGTTAGGGTTACGGTTGGGGTAAGGGTTAGGGTTAGGTTTTGGTTTAGGTTTGGGTTAGGGTTAGGGTTAGGGTTCTGTTACGGTTAGTGTTAGGGTTAGGCTTAGGGTTCTGTTAGGGTTGTTGTTAGGTTTGGGGTTAGTGTCAGGGTTAGGGTTAGGGTTAGTGTTAGCGTTAGGGTTAGGGTTAGGGTTAGGGTTAGGGTTAGGATAACGGTTACGGTTACGTTTAGGTTTAGGGTTGGGTTATGTTCCGGGTTAGAGTTAGAGTTAGGGTTTAGGGTTAGGGTTAGTGCTAGAATCAGAGTTATATTTAGGGTTAGGGTTAGGGTTAGGTTTAGGGTTAGGTTTAGTTTTAGGGTTAGCATTAGGGTTAGGGTTAGGGTTAGGGTTACGGTTAGGGTTAGGGTTAGGGTTAGGGTTAGGGTTAGGGTTAGGTTTAGGGTTAGGGTTTGGTTAGGTTTAGGGTTACGGTTAGGGTTAGGGTTAGGATTAGGGTTAGGGTTTTGGTTACGGTTACGGTTACGGTTACGGTTACGGTTAGGTTTAGGGTTGGGTTATGTTCCGGATTAGAGTTAGAGTTAGGGTTTAGGGTTAGGGTTAGCGTTAGAATCAGAGTTATATTTAGGGTTAGGGTTAGGGTTAGGGTTAGGGTTAGGTTTAGGGTTCGGGTTTACGGTTAGTGTTAGGGTTAGTATTAGGGTTAGCGTTATGGTTAGGGTTAGGGTTTGGGTTAGGTTTAGGTTTGGGTTATGTTCAGGATTAGGGTAAGGGTTAGGGTTTAGGGTTAGGTTTAAGTTTAGGGTTAGGTTTAGGTTTAGGGTTAGGGTTAGGGTAAAAGTAAGCGTTACTGTTAGGGTAGTTATAGGTTAGGGTTAGGGTTAGGGTTAGGGTTAGGGTTAGGGTTAGGGTTAGGGTTACGGTTAGGGTTAGGTTTAGGGTTAGGGTTAGGGTTCGGGTTAGGGTTAGGGTTACAGTAAGGGTTAGGGTTAGGGTTAGGGTTAGGGTTAGGGTTAGGGTTAGGGTTAGGGTAAGGGTTACGTTTAGGGTTAGGTTTAGGGTTAGGGTTAGGGTTAGGGTTAGGGTTAGGCTTAGGTTTAGGGTTCGTATTAGGGTTAGGGTTAGGTTTTACGGTTAGTGTTAGGGTTAGGATTAGGATTAGCGTTATGCTTAGGTTTAGGATTAGGGTTCTGTTAGTGTTAAGTTTAGGGTTAGGATTAGGGTAAGGGTTAGGGTTTGGGTTAGTGTTACCCTTACGGTTAGTGTTAGGGTTATGGTTAGGGTTAGGGCTAGGTTTAGGTTAGGGTCAGGATTAGGGTTCGGTTAAGGTAAGGGTTATGGTTTGGGTTATGTTTAGTGTTAGGGTTAGGGTTATGGTTAGGCTTTGGCTTATGTTTACGGTTACAGTTAGGGTTAGTATTACGTTTAGCGTGATGGTTAGGGTTAGGGTTAGGGTTAGGATTATGGTTAGGGTTAGGATTTGGATTAGGGTTAGGTTTAGGATTACTGTTAGGGTTAGGGTTAGGGTTACGGTTAGGGTTAGAGTTAGGGTTAGGGTTAGGGTTAGGTATGGGGTTACGGTTAGTGTTAGGGGTAGGGTTAGGGGTAGCGTTAGGTTTAGGGTTAGGATTAGGGTTAAGTTTGGGGTTAGTGTTAGGGTTAGGGTTAGGTTTATGTTAGGGTTAGGTTTAGGGTTAGGATTAGGGTTAGGGTTAGGGTTATTGTTAGTGTTAGGGTTAGTGTTACTGTTAGGGTTAGGGTTATGGTTAGGTTTAGGTTTGGGTTAGGGTTAGGGTTAGGGTTACGGTTAGGGTAAGGGTTAGGGTTAGGTTTCGGTTTAGGTTAGGGTTAGGGTTCTGTTAGGGTTAGGGTTAGGTTTAGGGTTAGTGTTAGGGTTAGGGTTAGGGTTAGGGTTAGCGTTAGGGTTAGGGTTAGGGTTTGGGTTATGTTTAGTGTTAGGGTTAGGGTTAGGATTAGGGTTAGGGTTAGGGTTACGGTTACGGTTACGGTTACGGTTACGGTTAGGTTTAGGGTTGGGTTATGTTCCGGATTAGAGTTAGAGTTAGGGTTTAGGGTTAGGGTTAGCGTTAGAATCAGAGTTATATTTAGGGTTAGGGTTAGGGTTAGGGTTAGGGTTAGGGTTAGGGTTAGGGTTAGGGTTAGGGTTAGGTTTAGGGTTAGGGTTAGAGTTCGGGTTAGGGTTAGGCTTAGGCTTAGGTATAGGTTTACGGTTAGTGTTAGGGGTAGGGTTAGGGGTAGCGTTAGGTTTAGGGTTAGGATAAGGGTTAAGGTTGGGGTTAGTGTTAGGTTTAGGGTTAGGTTTATGTTAGGGTTTGTTTTAGGGTTAGGATTAGGGTTAGGTTTACTGTTATTGTTAATGTTAGGGTTAGTGTTACTGTTAGGGTTAGGGTTATGGTTAGGGATAGATTAGGGTTAGGGTTAGGGTTACGGTTAGGGTAAGGGTTAGGGTTAGGTTTTGGTTTAGGTTTGGGTTAGGGTTAGGGTTAGGGTTCTGTTACGTTTAGTGTTAGGGTTAGGGTTAGGGTTCTGTTAGGGTTGTTGTTAGGTTTGGGGTTAGTGTTAGGGTTAGGGTTAGGTTTAGGGTTAGGTTTAGTTTTAGGGTTAGCATTAGGGTTAGGGTTAGGGTTAGGGTTAGGGTTAGGGTTAGGGTTAGGGTTAGGGTTAGGGTTAGGGTTAGGGTTAGGGTTAGGGTTAGGGTTAGGGTTTGGTTAGGTTTAGGGTTACGTTTAGGGTTAGGGTTAGGATTAGGGTTAGGGTTAGGGTTACGGTTACGGTTACGGTTACGGTTACGGTTAGGTTTAGGTTTGGGTTATGTTCCGGATTAGAGTTAGAGTTAGGGTTTAGGGTTAGGGTTAGCGTTAGAATCAGAGTTATATTTAGGGTTAGGGTTAGGGTTAGGGTTAGGGTTAGGGTTAGGGTTAGGTTTAGGGTTCGGGTTTACGGTTAGTGTTAGGGTTAGTATTAGGGTTAGCGTTATGGTTAGGGTTAGGGTTTGGGTTAGGTTTAGGTTTGGGTTATGTTCAGGATTAGGGTAAGGGTTAGGGTTTAGGGTTAGGTTTAAGTTTAGGGTTAGGTTTAGGTTTAGGGTTAGGGTTAGGGTAAAAGTAAGTGTTACTGTTAGGGTAGTTATAGGTTAGGGTTAGGGTTAGGGTTAGGGTTAGGGTTAGGGTTAGGGTTACGGTTAGGGTTAGGTTTAGGGTTAGGGTTAGGGTTAGGGTTAGGGTTAGGGTTACAGTAAGGGTTAGGGTTAGGGTTAGGGTTAGGGTTAGGGTTAGGGTTAGGGTTAGGGTTAGGGTAAGGGTTACGTTTAGGGTTAGGTTTAGGGTTGCGTTATGTTCAGGGTTAGGGTTAGGGTTTATGGTTAGGGTTAGCGTTAGCATCAGAGTTATATTTAGGTTTAGGGTTAGGTTTAGGGTTAGGGTTAGGGTTAGGGTTAGGCTTAGGTTTAGGGTTCGTATTAGGGTTAGGGTTAGGTTTTACGGTTAGTGTTAGGGTTAGGATTAGGATTAGCGTTATGGTTAGGTTTAGGATTAGGGTTCTGTTAGTGTTAAGTTTAGGGTTAGGATTAGGGTAAGGGTTAGGGTTTGGGTTAGTGTTACCCTTACGGTTAGTGTTAGGGTTATGGTTAGGGTTAGGGCTAGGTTTAGGTTAGGGTCAGGATTAGGGTTCGGTTAAGGTAAGGGTTATGGTTTGGGTTATGTTTAGTGTTAGGGTTAGGGTTATGGTTAGGCTTTGGCTTATGTTTACGGTTACGGTTAGGGTTAGTATTACGTTTAGCGTGATGGTTAGGGTTAGGGTTAGGGTTAGGATTATGGTTAGGGTTAGGATTTGGATTAGGGTTAGGTTTAGGATTACTGTTAGGGTTAGGGTTAGGGTTACGGTTAGGGTTAGAGTTAGGGTTAGGGTTAGGGTTAGGTATGGGGTTACGGTTAGTGTTAGGGGTAGGGTTAGGGGTAGCGTTAGGTTTAGGGTTAGGATTAGGGTTAAGTTTGGGGTTAGTGTTAGGGTTAGGGTTAGGTTTATGTTAGGGTTAGGTTTAGGGTTAGGATTAGGGTTAGGGTTAGGGTTATTGTTAGTGTTAGGGTTAGTGTTACTGTTAGGGTTAGGGTTATGGTTAGGTTTAGGTTTGGGTTAGGGTTAGGGTTAGGGTTACGGTTAGGGTAAGGGTTAGGGTTAGGTTTCGGTTTAGGTTAGGGTTAGGGTTCTGTTAGGGTTAGGGTTAGGTTTAGGGTTAGTGTTAGGGTTAGGGTTAGGGTTAGGGTTAGCGTTAGGGTTAGGGTTAGGGTTTGGGTTATGTTTAGTGTTAGGGTTAGGGTTAGGATTAGGGTTAGGGTTAGGGTTACGGTTACGGTTACGGTTACGGTTACGGTTAGGTTTAGGGTTGGGTTATGTTCCGGATTAGAGTTAGAGTTAGGGTTTAGGGTTAGGGTTAGCGTTAGAATCAGAGTTATATTTAGGGTTAGGGTTAGGGTTAGGCTTAGGGTTAGGGTTAGGGTTAGGGTTAGGGTTAGGGTTAGGTTTAGGTTTAGGGTTAGGGTTAGAGTTCGGGTTAGGGTTAGGCTTAGGCTTAGGTATAGGTTTACGGTTAGTGTTAGGGGTAGGGTTAGGGGTAGCGTTAGGTTTAGGGTTAGGATAAGGGTTAAGGTTGGGGTTAGTGTTAGGTTTAGGGTTAGGTTTATGTTAGGGTTTGTTTTAGGGTTAGGATTAGGGTTAGGTTTACTGTTATTGTTAATGTTAGGATTAGTGTTACTGTTAGGGTTAGGGTTATGGTTAGGGATAGATTAGGGTTAGGGTTAGGGTTACGGTTAGGGTAAGGGTTAGGGTTAGGTTTTGGTTTAGGTTTGGGTTAGGGTTAGGGTTAGGGTTCTGTTACGTTTAGTGTTAGGGTTAGGGTTAGGGTTCTGTTAGGGTTGTTGTTAGGTTTGGGGTTAGTGTTAGGGTTAGGGTTAGGTTTAGGGTTAGGTTTAGTTTTAGGGTTAGCATTAGGGTTAGGGTTAGGGTTAGGGTTAGGGTTAGGGTTAGGGTTAGGGTTAGGGTTAGGGTTAGGGTTAGGGTTAGGGTTAGGGTTAGGGTTTGGTTAGGTTTAGGGTTACGTTTAGGGTTAGGGTTAGGATTAGGGTTAGGGTTAGGGTTACGGTTACGGTTACGGTTACGGTTACGGTTAGGTTTAGGTTTGGGTTATGTTCCGGATTAGAGTTAGAGTTAGGGTTTAGGGTTAGGGTTAGCGTTAAAATCAGAGTTATATTTAGGGTTAGGGTTAGGGTTAGGGTTAGGGTTAGGGTTAGGGTTAGGTTTAGGGTTCGGGTTTACGGTTAGTGTTAGGGTTAGTATTAGGGTTAGCGTTATGGTTAGGGTTAGGGTTTGGGTTAGGTTTAGGTTTGGGTTATGTTCAGGATTAGGGTAAGGGTTAGGGTTTAGGGTTAGGTTTAAGTTTAGGGTTAGGTTTAGGTTTAGGGTTAGGGTTAGGGTAAAAGTAAGTGTTACTGTTAGGGTAGTTATAGGTTAGGGTTAGGGTTAGGGTTAGGGTTAGGGTTAGGGTTAGGGTTACGGTTAGGGTTAGGTTTAGGGTTAGGGTTAGGGTTAGGGTTAGGGTTACAGTAAGGGTTAGGGTTAGGGTTAGGGTTAGGGTTAGGGTTAGGGTTAGGGTTAGGGTTAGGGTAAGGGTTACGTTTAGGGTTAGGTTTAGGGTTGCGTTATGTTCAGGGTTAGGGTTAGGGTTTATGGTTAGGGTTAGCGTTAGCATCAGAGTTATATTTAGGTTTAGGGTTAGGTTTAGGGTTAGGGTTAGGGTTAGGGTTAGGCTTAGGTTTAGGGTTCGTATTAGGGTTAGGGTTAGGTTTTACGGTTAGTGTTAGGGTTAGGATTAGGATTAGCGTTATGGTTAGGTTTAGGATTAGGGTTCTGTTAGTGTTAAGTTTAGGGTTAGGATTAGGGTAAGGGTTAGGGTTTGGGTTAGTGTTACCCTTACGGTTAGTGTTAGGGTTATGGTTAGGGTTAGGGCTAGGTTTAGGTTAGGGTCAGGATTAGGGTTCGGTTAAGGTAAGGGTTATGGTTTGGGTTATGTTTAGTGTTAGGGTTAGGGTTATGGTTAGGCTTTGGCTTATGTTTACGGTTACGGTTAGGGTTAGTATTACGTTTAGCGTGATGGTTAGGGTTAGGGTTAGGGTTAGGATTATGGTTAGGGTTAGGATTTGGATTAGGGTTAGGTTTAGGATTACTGTTAGGGTTAGGGTTAGTGTTACGGTTAGGGTTAGAGTTAGGGTTAGGGTTAGGGTTAGGTATGGGGTTACGGTTAGTGTTAGGGGTAGGGTTAGGGGTAGCGTTAGGTTTAGGGTTAGGATTAGGGTTAAGTTTGGGGTTAGTGTTAGGGTTAGGGTTAGTGTTACTGTTAAGGTTAGGGTTATGGTTAGGTTTAGGTTTGGGTTAGGGTTCTGTTAGGGTTAGGGTTAGGTTTAGGGTTAGTGTTAGGGTTAGGGTTAGGGTTAGGGTTAGCGTTAGGGTTAGGGTTAGGGTTTGGGTTAGGTTTAGGGTTAGGGTTAGGGTTAGGATTAGGGTTAGGGTTAGGGTTACGGTTACGGTTACGGTTACGGTTACGGTTAGGTTTAGGGTTGGGTTATGTTCCGGATTAGAGTTAGAGTTAGGGTTTAGGGTTAGGGTTAGCGTTAGAATCAGAGTTATATTTAGGTTTAGGGTTAGGGTTAGGGTTAGGGTTAGGGTTAGGGTTAGGGTTAGGGTTAGGTTTAGGGTTAGGGTTAGAGTTCGGGTTAGGGTTAGGCTTAGGCTTAGGTATAGGTTTACGGTTAGTGTTAGGGGTAGGGTTAGGGGTAGCGTTAGGTTTAGGGTTAGGATAAGGGTTAAGGTTGGGGTTAGTGTTAGGTTTAGGGTTAGGTTTATGTTAGGGTTTGTTTTAGGGTTAGGATTAGGGTTAGGTTTACAGTTATTGTTAATGTTAGGGTTAGTGTTACTGTTAGGGTTAGGGTTATGGTTAGGGATAGATTAGGGTTAGGGTTAGGGTTAGGGTTAGGGTTAGGGTTAGGGTTAGGGTTAGGGTTAGGGTTAGGGTTAGGGTTACGGTTGGGGTAAGGGTTAGGGTTAGGTTTTGGTTTAGGTTTGGGTTAGGGTTAGGGTTCGGGTTCTGTTACGGTTAGTGTTAGGGTTAGGCTTAGGGTTCTGTTAGGGTTGTTGTTAGGTTTGGGGTTAGTGTCAGGGTTAGGGTTAGGGTTAGTGTTAGCGTTAGGGTTAGGGTTAGGGTTAGGGTTAGGGTTAGGATAACGGTTACGGTTACGTTTAGGTTTAGGGTTGGGTTATGTTCCGGGTTAGAGTTAGAGTTAGGGTTTAGGGTTAGGGTTAGTGCTAGAATCAGAGTTATATTTAGGGTTAGGGTTAGGGTTAGGTTTAGGGTTAGGTTTAGTTTTAGGGTTAGCATTAGGGTTAGGGTTAGGGTTAGGGTTAGGGTTAGGGTTAGGGTTAGGGTTAGGGTTAGGGTTAGGGTTAGGGTTAGGGTTAGGGTTAGGGTTAGCGTTAGGGTTAGGGTTAGGGTTAGGGTTAGGGTTTGGTTAGGTTTAGGGTTACGGTTAGGGTTAGGGTTAGGATTAGGGTTAGGGTTTTGGTTACGGTTACGGTTACGGTTACGGTTACGGTTAGGTTTAGGGTTGGGTTATGTTCCGGATTAGAGTTAGAGTTAGGGTTTAGGGTTATGGTTAGCGTTAGAATCAGAGTTATATTTAGGGTTAGGGTTAGGGTTAGGGTTAGGGTTAGGTTTAGGGTTCGGGTTTACGGTTAGTGTTAGGGTTAGTATTAGGGTTAGCGTTATGGTTAGGGTTAGGGTTTGGGTTAGGTTTAGGTTTGGGTTATGTTCAGGATTAGGGTAAGGGTTAGGGTTTAGGGTTAGGTTTAAGTTTAGGGTTAGGTTTAGGTTTAGGGTTAGGGTTAGGGTAAAAGTAAGCGTTACTGTTAGGGTAGTTATAGGTTAGGGTTAGGGTTAGGGTTAGGGTTAGGGTTAGGGTTAGGGTTAGGGTTACGGTTAGGGTTAGGTTTAGGGTTAGGGTTAGGGTTCGGGTTAGGGTTAGGGTTACAGTAAGGGTTAGGGTTAGGGTTAGGGTTAGGGTTAGGGTTAGGGTTAGGGTAAGGGTTACGTTTAGGGTTAGGTTTAGGGTTACGGTTAGGTTTAGGGTTGCGTTATGTTCAGGGTTAGGGTTAGGGTTTATGGTTAGGGTTAGCGTTAGCATCAGAGTTATATTTAGGTTTAGGGTTAGGTTTAGGGTTAGGGTTAGGGTTAGGGTTAGGCTTAGGTTTAGGGTTCGTATTAGGGTTAGGGTTAGGTTTTACGGTTAGTGTTAGGGTTAGGTTTAGGATTAGCGTTATGGTTAGGTTTAGGATTAGGGTTCTGTTAGTGTTAAGTTTAGGGTTAGGATTAGGGTAAGGGTTAGGGTTTGGGTTAGTGTTACCCTTACGGTTAGTGTTAGGGTTATGGTTAGGGTTAGGGCTAGGTTTAGGTTAGGGTCAGGATTAGGGTTCGGTTAAGGTAAGGGTTATGGTTTGGGTTATGTTTAGTGTTAGGGTTAGGGTTATGGTTAGGCTTTGTCTTATGTTTACGGTTACGGTTAGGGTTAGTATTACGTTTAGCGTGATGGTTAGGGTTAGGGTTAGGGTTAGGATTATGGTTAGGGTTAGGATTTGGATTAGGGTTAGGTTTAGGATTACTGTTAGGGTTAGGGTTAGGGTTACGGTTAGGGTTAGAGTTAGGGTTAGGGTTAGGGTTAGGTATGGGGTTACGGTTAGTGTTAGGGGTAGGGTTAGGGGTAGCGTTAGGTTTAGGGTTAGGATTAGGGTTAAGTTTGGGGTTAGTGTTAGGGTTAGGGTTAGGTTTATGTTAGGGTTAGGTTTAGGGTTAGGATTAGGGTTAGGGTTAGGGTTATTGTTAGTGTTAGGGTTAGTGTTACTGTTAGGGTTAGGGTTATGGTTAGGTTTAGGTTTGGGTTAGGGTTAGGGTTACGGTTAGGGTAAGGGTTAGGGTTAGGTTTCGGTTTAGGTTAGGGTTAGGGTTCTGTTAGGGTTAGGGTTAGGTTTAGGGTTAGTGTTAGGGTTAGGGTTAGGGTTAGGGTTAGCGTTAGGGTTAGGGTTAGGGTTTGGGTTAGGTTTAGGGTTAGGGTTAGGGTTAGGATTAGGGTTAGGGTTAGGGTTACGGTTACGGTTACGGTTACGGTTAGGTTTAGGGTTGGGTTATGTTCCGGATTAGAGTTAGAGTTAGAGTTTAGGGTTAGGGTTAGCGTTAGAATCAGAGTTATATTTAGGGTTAGGGTTAGGGTTAGGGTTAGGGTTAGGGTTAGGCTTTGGCTTATGTTTACGGTTACGGTTAGGGTTAGTATTACGTTTAGCGTGATGGTTAGGGTTAGGGTTAGGGTTAGGATTATGGTTAGGGTTAGGATTTGGATTAGGGTTAGGTTTAGGATTACTGTTAGGGTTAGGGTTAGGGTTACGGTTAGGGTTAGAGTTAGGGTTAGGGTTAGGGTTAGGTATGGGGTTACGGTTAGTGTTAGGGGTAGGGTTAGGGGTAGCGTTAGGTTTAGGGTTAGGATTAGGGTTAAGTTTGGGGTTAGTGTTAGGGTTAGGGTTAGGTTTATGTTAGGGTTAGGTTTAGGGTTAGGATTAGGGTTAGGGTTAGGGTTATTGTTAGTGTTAGGGTTAGTGTTACTGTTAGGGTTAGGGTTATGGTTAGGTTTAGGTTTGGGTTAGGGTTAGGGTTACGGTTAGGGTAAGGGTTAGGGTTAGGTTTCGGTTTAGGTTAGGGTTAGGGTTCTGTTAGGGTTAGGGTTAGGTTTAGGGTTAGTGTTAGGGTTAGGGTTAGGGTTAGGGTTAGCGTTAGGGTTAGGGTTAGGGTTTGGGTTAGGTTTAGGGTTAGGGTTAGGGTTAGGATTAGGGTTAGGGTTAGGGTTACGGTTACGGTTACGGTTACGGTTACGGTTAGGTTTAGGGTTGGGTTATGTTCCGGATTAGAGTTAGAGTTAGAGTTTAGGGTTAGGGTTAGCGTTAGAATCAGAGTTATATTTAGGGTTAGGGTTAGGGTTATGGTTAGGTTTAGGTTTGGGTTAGGGTTAGGGTTACGGTTAGGGTAAGGGTTAGGGTTAGGTTTCGGTTTAGGTTAGGGCTAGGGTTCTGTTAGGGTTAGGGTTAGGTTTAGGGTTAGTGTTAGGGTTAGGGTTAGGGTTAGGGTTAGCGTTAGGGTTAGGGTTAGGGTTTGGGTTAGGTTTAGGGTTAGGGTTAGGGTTAGGATTAGGGTTAGGGTTAGGGTTACGGTTACGGTTACGGTTACGGTTACGGTTAGGTTTAGGGTTGGGTTATGTTCCGGATTAGAGTTAGAGTTAGAGTTTAGGGTTAGGGTTAGCGTTAGAATCAGAGTTATATTTAGGGTTAGGGTTAGGGTTAGGGTTAGGGTTAGGGTTAGGGTTAGAGTTCGGGTTAGGGTTAGGCTTAGGCTTAGGTATAGGTTTACGGTTAGTGTTAGGGGTAGGGTTAGGGGTAGCGTTAGGTTTAGGGTTAGGATAAGGGTTAAGGTTGGGGTTAGTGTTAGGTTTAGGGTTAGGTTTATGTTAGGGTTTGTTTTAGGGTTAGGATTAGGGTTAGGTTTATAGTTATTGTTAATGTTAGGGTTAGTGTTACTGTTAGGGTTAGGGTTATGGTTAGGGATAGATTAGGGTTAGGGTTAGGGTTAGGGTTAGGGTTAGGGTTAGGGTTAGGGTTAGGGTTACGGTTAGGGTAAGGGTTAGGGTTAGGTTTTGGTTTAGGTTTGGGTTAGGGTTAGGGTTAGGGTTCTGTTACGGTTAGTGTTAGGGTTAGGCTTAGGGTTCTGTTAGGGTTGTTGTTAGGTTTGGGGTTAGTGTTAGGGTTAGGGTTAGGGTTAGTGTTAGCGTTAGGGTTAGGGTTAGGGTTAGGGTTAGGATAACAGTTACGGTTACGTTTAGGTTTAGGGTTGGGTTATGTTCCGGGTTAGAGTTAGAGTTAGGGTTTAGGGTTAGGGTTAGTGCTAGAATCAGAGTTATATTTAGGGTTAGGGTTAGGGTTAGGGTTAGGTTTAGGGTTAGGTTTAGTTTTAGGGTTAGCATTAGGGTTAGGGTTAGGGTTAGGGTTAGGGTTAGGGTTAGGGTTAGGGTTAGGGTTTGGTTAGGTTTAGGGTTACGGTTAGGGTTAGGGTTAGGATTAGGGTTAGGGTTAGGGTTACGGTTACGGTTACGGTTACGGTTACGGTTAGGTTTAGGGTTGGGTTATGTTCCGGATTAGAGTTAGAGTTAGGGTTTAGGGTTAGGGTTAGCGTTAGAATCAGAGTTATATTTAGGGTTAGGGTTAGGGTTAGGGTTAGGTTTAGGGTTCGGGTTTACGGTTAGTGTTAGGGTTAGTATTAGGGTTAGCGTTATGGTTAGGGTTAGGGTTTGGGTTAGGTTTAGGTTTGGGTTATGTTCAGGATTAGGGTAAGGGTTAGGGTTTAGGGTTAGGTTTAAGTTTAGGGTTAGGTTTAGGTTTAGGGTTAGGGTTAGGGTTAAAGTAAGCGTTACTGTTAGGGTAGTTATAGGTTAGGGTTAGGGTTAGGGTTAGGGTTAGGGTTAGGGTTAGGGTTACGGTTAGGGTTAGGTTTAGGGTTAGGGTTAGGGTTAGGGTTAGGGTTAGTGTTACAGTAAGGGTTAGGGTTAGGGTTAGGGTTAGAGTTAGGGTTAGGGTAAGGGTTACGTTTAGGGTTAGGTTTAGGGTTACGGTTAGGTTTAGGGTTGCGTTATGTTCAGGGTTAGGGTTAGGGTTTATGGTTAGGGTTAGCGTTAGCATCAGAGTTATATTTAGGTTTAGGTTTAGGTTTAGGGTTAGGGTTAGGGTTAGGGTTAGGCTTAGGTTTAGGGTTCGTATTAGGGTTAGGGTTAGGTTTTACGGTTAGTGTTAGGGTTAGGATTAGGATTAGCGTTATGGTTAGGTTTAGGATTAGGGTTCTGTTAGTGTTAAATTTAGGGTTAGGATTAGGGTAAGGGTTAGGGTTTGGGTTAGTGTTACCCTTACGGTTAGTGTTAGGGTTATGGTTAGGGTTAGGGCTAGGTTTAGGTTAGGGTCAGGATTAGGGTTCGGTTAAGGTAAGGGTTATGGTTTGGGTTATGTTTAGTGTTAGGGTTAGGGTTATGGTTAGGCTTTGGCTTATGTTTACGGTTACGGTTAGGGTTAGTATTACGTTTAGCGTGATGGTTAGGGTTAGGGTTAGGGTTAGGATTATGGTTAGGGTTAGGATTTGGATTAGGGTTAGGTTTAGGATTACTGTTAGGGTTAGGGTTAGGGTTACGGTTAGGGTTAGAGTTAGGGTTAGGGTTAGGGTTAGGTATGGGGTTACGGTTAGTGTCAGGGGTAGGGTTAGGGGTAGCGTTAGGTTTAGGGTTAGGATTAGGGTTAAGTTTGGGGTTAGTGTTAGGGTTAGGGTTAGGTTTATGTTAGGGTTAGGTTTACGGTTAGGATTAGGGTTAGCGTTAGGGTTATTGTTAGTGTTAGGGTTAGTGTTACTGTTAGGGTTAGGGTTATGGTTAGGTTTAGGTTTGGGTTAGGGTTAGGGTTACGATTAGGGTAAGGGTTAGGGTTAGGTTTCGGTTTAGGTTAGGGTTAGGGTTCTGTTAGGGTTAGGGTTAGGTTTAGGGTTAGTGTTAGGGTTAGGGTTAGGGTTAGCGTTAGGGTTAGGGTTAGGGTTTGGGTTAGGTTTAGGGTTAGGGTTAGGGTTAGGATTAGGGTTAGGGTTAGGGTTACGGTTACGGTTACGGTTACGGTTAGGTTTAGGGTTGGGTTATGTTCCGGATTAGAGTTAGAGTTAGGGTTTAGGGTTAGGGTTAGCGTTAGAATCAGAGTTATATTTAGAGTTAGGGTTAGGGTTAGGGTTAGGGTTAGGGTTAGGGTTAGAGTTCGGGTTAGGGTTAGGCTTAGGCTTAGGTATAGGTTTACGGTTAGTGTTAGGGGTAGGGTTAGGGGTAGCGTTAGGTTTAGGGTTAGGATAAGGGTTAAGGTTGGGGTTAGTGTTAGGTTTAGGGTTAGGTTTATGTTAGGGTTTGTTTTAGGGTTAGGATTAGGGTTAGGTTTACAGTTATTGTTAATGTTAGGGTTAGTGTTACTGTTAGGGTTAGGGTTATGGTTAGGGATAGATTAGGGTTAGGGTTAGGGTTAGGGTTAGGGTTACGGTTAGGGTAAGGGTTAGGGTTAGGTTTTGGTTTAGGTTTGGGTTAGGGTTAGGGTTAGGGTTCTGTTACGGTTAGTGTTAGGGTTAGGCTTAGGGTTCTGTTAGGGTTGTTGTTAGGTTTGGGGTTAGTGTTAGGGTTAGGGTTAGGGTTAGTGTTAGCGTTAGGGTTAGGGTTAGGGTTAGGGTTAGGATAACGGTTACGGTTACGTTTAGGTTTAGGGTTGGGTTATGTTCCGGGTTAGAGTTAGAGTTAGGGTTTAGGGTTAGGGTTAGTGCTAGAATCAGAGTTATATTTAGGGTTAGGGTTAGGGTTAGGGTTAGGTTTAGTTTTAGGGTTAGCATTAGGTTTAGGGTTAGGGTTAGGGTTAGGGTTAGGGTTACGGTTAGGGTTAGGGTTAGGGTTAGGGTTAGGGTTAGGGTTTGGTTAGGTTTAGGGTTACGGTTAGGGTTAGGGTTAGGATTAGGTTTAGGGTTAGGGTTACGGTTACGGTTACTGTTACGGTTACGGTTAGGTTTAGGGTTGGGTTATGTTCCGGATTAGAGTTAGAGTTAGGGTTTAGGGTTAGGGTTAGCGTTAGAATCAGAGTTATATTTAGGGTTAGGGTTAGGGTTAGGGTTAGGTTTAGGGTTCGGGTTTACGGTTAGTGTTAGGGTTAGTATTAGGGTTAGCGTTATGGTTAGGGTTAGGGTTTGGGTTAGGTTTAGGTTTGGGTTATGTTCAGGATTAGGGTAAGGGTTAGGGTTTAGGGTTAGGTTTAAGTTTAGGGTTAGGTTTAGGTTTAGGGTTAGGGTTAGGGTAAAAGTAAGCGTTACTGTTAGGGTAGTTATAGGTTAGGGTTAGGGTTAGGGTTAGGGTTAGGGTTAGGGTTAGGGTTAGGGTTAGGGTTAGGGTTAGGGTTAGGGTTACGGTTAGGGTTAGGTTTAGGGTTAGGGTTAGGGTTAGGGTTAGGGTTAGGGTTACAGTAAGGGTTAGGGTTAGGGTTAGGGTTAGGGTTAGGGTTAGGGTTAGGGTTAGGGTAAGGGTTACGTTTAGGGTTAGGTTTAGGGTTACGGTTAGGTTTAGGGTTGCGTTATGTTCAGGGTTAGGGTTAGGGTTTATGGTTAGGGTTAGCGTTAGCATCAGAGTTATATTTAGGTTTAGGGTTAGGTTTAGGGTTAGGGTTAGGGTTAGGGTTAGGCTTAGGTTTAGGGTTCGTATTAGGGTTAGGGTTAGGTTTTACGGTTAGTGTTAGGGTTAGGATTAGGATTAGCGTTATGGTTAGGTTTAGGATTAGGGTTCTGTTAGTGTTAAGTTTAGGGTTAGGATTAGGGTAAGGGTTAGGGTTTGGGTTAGTGTTACCCTTACGGTTAGTGTTAGGGTTATGGTTAGGGTTAGGGCTAGGTTTAGGTTAGGGTCAGGATTAGGGTTCGGTTAAGGTAAGGGTTATGGTTTGGGTTATGTTTAGTGTTAGGGTTAGGGTTATGGTTAGGCTTTGGCTTATGTTTACGGTTACGGTTAGGGTTAGTATTACGTTTAGCGTGATGGTTAGGGTTAGGGTTAGGGTTAGGATTATGGTTAGGGTTAGGATTTGGATTAGGGTTAGGTTTAGGATTACTGTTAGGGTTAGGGTTAGGGTTACGGTTAGGGTTAGAGTTAGGGTTAGGGTTAGGGTTAGGTATGGGGTTACGGTTAGTGTTAGGGGTAGGGTTAGGGGTAGCGTTAGGTTTAGGGTTAGGATTAGGGTTAAGTTTGGGGTTAGTGTTAGGGTTAGGGTTAGGTTTATGTTAGGGTTAGGTTTAGGGTTAGGATTAGGGTTAGGGTTAGGGTTATTGTTAGTGTTAGGGTTAGTGTTACTGTTAGGGTTAGGGTTATGGTTAGGTTTAGGTTTGGGTTAGGGTTAGGGTTACGGTTAGTGTAAGGGTTAGGGTTAGGTTTCGGTTTAGGTTAGGGTTAGGGTTCTGTTAGGGTTAGGGTTAGGTTTAGGGTTAGTGTTAGGGTTAGGGTTAGGGTTAGGGTTAGCGTTAGGGTTAGGGTTAGGGTTTGGGTTAGGTTTAGGGTTAGGGTTAGGGTTAGGATTAGGGTTAGGGTTACGGTTACGGTTACGGTTACGGTTACGGTTACGGTTAGGTTTAGGGTTGGGTTATGTTCCGGATTAGAGTTAGAGTTAGGGTTTAGGGTTAGGGTTAGCGTTAGAATCAGAGTTATATTTAGGGTTACGGTTAGGGTTAGGGTTAGGGTTAGGGTTAGGGTTAGCATTACAGTTAGTGTTAGGGTCAGGGTTAGGGTTAGGGTTAGGGTTAGGTTTTACGGTTAGTTTTAGTTTTAGTATTAGGGTTAGCGTTATCGTTAGGGTTAGGGTTATTGTTAGGTGTAGGTTTGGGTTATGTTCAGGGTTAGGGTTAGGGTTAGGGTTTAGGGTTAGGTTTAAAGTTAGGGTTAGGTTTAGTGTTAGGGTTAGGTTTAGGGTAAGGGTTATGGTAGGGTTAGATTTGGGTTAGGATTAGGGTTTGGGTTGGGGTAAGGGTTAGTGTTAGTGTTACTGTTAACGTTACGGTTATTGTTAGGGTTAGGTTTAGGGTTAAGATTAGGGTTAGGGTTAGGGTTAGGGTTAGGGTTAGGGTTACGGTTAGGGTTAGAGTTTGGGTTAGGGTTAGGGTTAGGGTATAGGTTTACGGTTAGTGTTAGGGGTAGGGTTAGGGGTAGCGTTAGGTTTAGGGTTAGGATAAGGGTTAAGGTTGGGGTTAGTGTTAGGTTTAGGGTTAGGTTTATGTTAGGGTTAGGTTTAGGGTTAGGATTAGGGTTAGGTTTACAGTTATTGTTAATGTTAGGGTTAGTGTTACTGTTAGGGTTAGGGTTATGGTTAGGGTTAGGTTAGGGTTAGGGTTAGGGTTAGGGTTAGGGTTAGGGTTAGGATTAGGGTTAGGGTTAGGGTTACGGTTAGGGTAAGGGTTAGGGTTAGGTTTTGGTTTAGGTTTGGGTTAGGGTTAGGGTTAGGGTTCTGTTACGGTTAGGGTTAGGGTTAGGGTTAGGGTTCTGTTAGGGTTATTGTTAGGTTTAGGGTTAGTGTTAGGGTTAGGGTTAGGGTTAGGGTTAGGGTTAGGGTTAGCGTTAGGGTTAGCGTTAGGGTTAGGGTTAGGGTTAGGATAACGGTTACGGTTACGTTTAGGTTTAGGGTTGGGTTATGTTCCGGGTTAGAGTTAGAGTTAGGGTTTAGGGTTAGGGTTAGTGCTAGAATCAGAGTTATATTTAGGGTTAGGGTTAGGGTTAGGTTTAGGGTTAGGTTTAAGTTAGGGTTAGCATTACGGTTAGTGTTAGGGTTTGGGTTAGGGTTAGGGTTCGGGTTTACGGTTAGTATTAGGGTTAGTATTAGGGTTAGCGTTATGGTTAGGGTTAGGGTTTGGGTTAGGTTTAGGTTTGGGTTCTGTTCAGGGTTAGGGTAAGGGTTAGGGTTTAGGGTTAGGTTTAAGTTTAGGGTTAGGTTTAGGGTTAGGGTTAGGGTTAGGGTTAGGGTTAGGGTAAAGTTAAGCGTTACTGTTAGGGTAGTTTTAGGGTTAGGGTTAGGGTTAGGGTTAGGGTTAGGGTTACGGTTAGGGTTAGGTTTAGGGTTAGGGTTACGGTTAGGTATAGGGTTACAGTTAGGGTTAGGGTTAGGGTTAGGGTTAGGGTTAGGGTTAGGGTTAGGGTTAGGGTTAGGGTTAGGGTTAGGGTTACGGTTAGCGTGATGGTTAGGGTTAGGGTTAGGGTTAGGATTATGGTTAGGGTTAGGGTTTGGATTAGGGTTAGGTTTAGGGTTACTGTTAGGGTTAGGGTTAGGGTTAGGGTTAGTGTGAGGGTAGGGATAGTGTTAGGGTTAGGGTTAGGGTTAGGGTTAGGGTTAGGGTTAGGGTTAGGGTTAGGGTTACGGTTACGGTTAGGGTTAGAGTTAGGGTTAGGGTTAGGGTTAGGTATACGTTTACGGTTAGTGTTTGGGGTAGGGTTAGGGGTAGCGTTAGGTTTAGGGTTAGGATTTGGGTTAAGGTTGGGGTTAGTGTTAGGTTTAGGGTTAGGTTTATGTTAGGGTTAGGGTTAGGGTTAGGATTAGGGTTAGGGTTAGGGTTACGGTTAGGGTAAGGGTTAGGGTTAGGTTTTGGTTTAGGTTTGGGTTAGGGTTAGGGTTAGGGTTCTGTTACGGTTAGTGTTAGGGTTAGGGTTAGGGTTCTGTTAGGGTTATTGTTAGGTTTAGGGTTAGTGTTAGGGTTAGGGTTAGGGTTAGGGTTAGGGTTAGCGTTAGGGTTAGCGTTAGGGTTAGGGTTAGGGTTAGGATAACGGTTACGGTTACGTTTAGGTTTAGGGTTGGGTTATGTTCCGGGTTAGAGTTAGAGTTAGGGTTTAGGGTTAGGGTTAGTGCTAGAATCAGAGTTATATTTAGGGTTAGGGTTAGGGTTAGGTTTAGGGTTAGGTTTAAGTTAGGGTTAGCATTACGGTTAGTGTTAGGGTTTGGGTTAGGGTTAGGGTTCGGGTTTACGGTTAGTATTAGGGTTAGTATTAGGGTTAGCGTTATGGTTAGGGTTAGGGTTTGGGTTAGGTTTAGGTTTGGGTTCTGTTCAGGGTTAGGGTAAGGGTTAGGGTTTAGGGTTAGGTTTAAGTTTAGGGTTAGGTTTAGGGTTAGGGTTAGGGTTAGGGTTAGGGTAAAGTTAAGCGTTACTGTTAGGGTAGTTTTAGGGTTAGGGTTAGGGTTAGGGTTAGGGTTAGGGTTAGGGTTAGGGTTAGGGTTACGGTTAGGGTTAGGTTTAGGGTTAGGGTTACGGTTAGGTATAGGGTTACAGTTAGGGTTAGGGTTAGGGTTAGGGTTAGGGTTAGGGTTAGGGTTAGGGTTAGGGTTAGGGTTACGGTTAGCGTGATGGTTAGGGTTAGGGTTAGGGTTAGGATTATGGTTAGGGTTAGGGTTTGGATTAGGTTTAGGTTTAGGGTTACTGTTAGGGTTAGGGTTAGGGTTAGGGTTAGTGTGAGGGTAGGGATAGTGTTAGGTTTAGGGTTAGGGTTAGGGTTAGGGTTAGGGTTACGGTTACGGTTTGGGTTAGAGTTAGGGTTAGGGTTAGGGTTAGGTATAGGTTTACGGTTAGTGTTTGGGGTAGGGTTAGGGGTAGCGTTAGGTTTAGGGTTAGGATTTGGGTTAAGGTTGGGGTTAGTGTTAGGTTTAGGGTTAGGTTTATGTTAGGGTTAGGTTTAGGGTTAGGATTAGGGTTAGGTTTACAGTTATTGTTAATGTTAGGGTTAGTGTTACTGTTAGGGTTAGGGTTAGGGTTCTGTTACGGTTAGGGTTAGGGTTAGGGTTAGTGTTTGGGTTAGGGTTAGGGTTAGGGTTAGCGTTAGGGTTAGAGTTAGGGTTAGGTATAGGGTTAGGATAACAGTTACGGTTACGTTTAGGTTTAGGGTTGGTTTATGTTCCGGCTTAGAGTTTGAGTTAGGGTTTAGGGTTAGGGTTAGCGCTAGAATCAGAGTTATATTTAGTGTTAGGGTTAGGGTTAGGGTTAGGGTTCAGGTCTACGGTTAGTGTTAGGGTTAGTATTAGGGTTAGCGTTATGGTTAGGGTTAGGGTTTGGTTTAGGTTTAGGTTTGGGTTATGTTCAGGGTTATGGTAAGGGTTAGGGTTTAGGGTTAGGTTTAAGTTTAGGGTTAGGGTTAGGTTTAGGGTTAGGGTTAGGGTAAAATTAAGCGTTACTGTTAGGGTAGTTTTAGGGTTAGCGTTAGGGTTAGGGTTAGGGTTAGGGTTAGGGTTAGGTTTAGGGTTAGGTTTAGGGTTAGAGTTAGGGTTAGGGTTAGGGTTACCTTTAGCGTGATGGTTAGGGTTAGGGTTAGGGTTAGGATTATGGTTAGGGTTAGGGTTTGGATTAGGGTTAGGTTTAGGGTTACTGTTAGGGTTAGGGTTAGGGTTAGGGTTAGTGTTAGGGTAGGGTTAGTGTTATGGTTAGGGTTAGGGTTAGGGTTAGGGTTAGTGTTAGGGTTACGGTTACGGTTAGGGTTAGGGTTAGGTTTAGGGTTAGGGTTAGGTATAGGGTTACGGTTAGTCTAAGGGGTAGGGTTGGGGTAGCGTTAGGTTTAGGGTTAGGATTAGGGTTAAGTTTGGGTGTAGTGTTAGGGTTAGGGTTAGGTTTATGTTAGGGTTAGGTTTAGGGTTAGGATTAGGTTTAGGGTTAGGGTTATTTTTAGTGTTAGGTTTAGTGTTACTGTTACGGTTAGGGTTTTGGGTAGGGTTAGGTTAGGGTTAAGGTTAGGGTTAGGGTTAGGGTTAGGGTTAGGGTTAGGGTTAGGGTTCCGGTTAGGGTAAGGGTTAGGGTTAGGTTTCGGTTTAGGTTTTGGTTAGGGTTAGGGTTAGGGTTCTGTTACTGTTAGGGTTAGTGTTATGGTTAGTGTTAGGGTTCTGTTAGGGTTAGGGTTAGGTTTAGGGTTAGTGTTAGGGTTCGGGTTAGGGTTAGGGTTAGGGTTTACGTTAGGGTTAGGGTTAGGGTTAAGGTTAGGGTTAGGGTTAGGGTTAGGGTTAGGGTTAGGTTTAGGGTTAGGGTTAGGGTTACGTTTACGGTTAGGTTTTGGGTTCGGTTATGTTCCGGGTTAGAGTTAGAGTTAGGGTTTTCGGTTAGGGTTAGCGGTATAATCAGAGTTATATTTAGGGTTAGGTTTAGGGTTAGGTTTAGGGTTAGGGTTAGGGTTAGGGTTAGGGTTAGGGTTAGGTTTAGGGTTAGGTTTAGGTTTAACGTTAGCATTACGGTTAGTGTTAGGGTTAGATTTAGACTTAGGGTTAGGGTTTACGGTTAGTGTTAGGGTTAATTTTAGGGTTAGCGTTATGGTTAGGGTTAGGGTTAGGTTTAGGTTTGGGTTATGTTCAGGGTTAGGGTTAGGGTTAGGGTTTAGGGTTAGGTTTAATGTTAGGGTTAGGGTTAGGTTTAGGTTTAGGTTTAGGCTTAGGGTTTGGGTTAGGGTTAGGGTTTGGGTTAGGGTTAGGGTTAGGGTTAGGGTTAGGGTTAGGTTAGGGTTAGGGTTAGGGTTTGGGTTAGGGTTAGGGTTAGGGTTAGGGTTAGGGTTAGGTTAGGGTTAGGGTTAGGGTTAGGGTTAGGGTTAGGGTTAGGGTTAGGGTAAGCGTTAGTGTTAGGGTCGTTTTAGGGTTAGGGTTAGGGTGAGGGTTATTGTTAGTGTTAGTGTTACTGTTAGGGTTATGGTTATTGTTTGGGTTAGGTGTAGGGTTAAGATTAGGGTTAGGGTTAGGGTTAGGGTTAGGATTATGGTTAGGGTTAGGGTTTGGATTAGGGTTAGGTTTAGTGTTACTGTTAGGGTTAGGGTTAGGGTAGGGTTAGGGTTAGGGTTATGGTTAGGGCTAGGTTTAGGGTTAGGGTTACGGTTAGGGTTAGAGTTCGGGTTAGGGTTAGGGTTAGGTATAGGGTTACGGTTAGTGTTAGGGGTAGGGTTAGGGGTAGCGTTAGGTTTAGGGTTAGGATTAGGGTTAAGTTTGGGGTTAGTGTTAGGGTTAGGGTTAGGTTTATGTTAGGGTTAGGTTTAGGGTTAGGATTAGGGTTAGGGTTGGGGTTATTGTTAGTGTTAGGGTTAGTGTTACTGTTAGGGTTAGGGTTATGGTTAGGTTTAGGTTTGGGTTAGGGTTAGGGTTAGGGATAGGGTTACGGTTAGAGTAAGGGTTAGGGTTAGGTTTCGGTTTACGTTAGGGTTAGGGTTCTGTTAGGGTTAGGGTTAGGTTTAGGGTTAGTGTTAGGGTTAGGGTTAGGGTTAGGGTTAGCGTTAGGGTTACGGTTAGGGTTTGGGTTAGGTTTAGGTTTAGGGTTAGTATTAGTGTTAGGGTTAGGGTTACGGTTACGGTTACGGTTACGGTTACGGTTACGGTTAGGTTTAGGGTTGGGTTATGTTCCGGGTTAGAGTTAGTGTTAGGGTTTAGGTTTAGGGTTAGCGTTAGAATCAGAGTTATATTTAGGGTTAGGGTTAGGGTTAGGTTTAGGGTTAGGGTTAGCATTACGTTTAGTGTTAGGGTTAAGGTTAGGTTTAGGGTTAGAGTTTCGGCTAGGGTTTACTGTTAGTGTTAGGGTTAGAATTAGGGTTAACGTTATGGTTAGGGTTAGGGTTAGGTTTAGGTTTGGGTTATGGTCAGGGTTAGGGTTAGGGTTAGGGTTTAGGCTTAGTTTTAAGGTTAGGGTTAGGTTTAGGGTTAGGGTTAGGGATAAGGTTAGGGTTAGGGTTAGTTTAAGGGTATGCGTTAGTGTTAGGGTAGTTTTAGTGTTAGTGTTACGGTTAGGGTTATGATTAGGGTTAGGTTAGGGTTAGGGTTAGGGTTAGGGTTAGGGTTACGGTTACGGTTAGGGTTACGGTTAGGGTTACGGTTAGAGTTACGTTTAGGGTTAGGGTTATGTTAGGGTTAGGTTTGGGTTTGGATTAGGGTTAGGGTTGAGGTAAGGGTTAGTGTTAGTGTTAGTGTTACTGTTAGGGTTACGGTTATTGTTAGGGTTAGGGTTAGGGTTAGGGTTAGGGTTAGGGTTACGGTTAGGGTTAGGGCTATGTTTAGGTTTAGGGTTACGTTTCTATTATGCTTAGGTTTAGAGTTCGGGTTAAGGTTAGGGTTTGGGTTAGGGTTAGGTTTAAGGTTAGGGTTAGGGTTAGGGTTAGGGTTAGGGTTAGGGTTAGGATTAGCGTAGGTTTAGTGTTAGAGTTAGGGTTGGGGTTAGGGTTAGGGTTAGGTTTTAGGGTTAGGATTCGGGTTCGCGTTAGGGTTAGGGTTCTTTTATGGTTCGGGTTAGGTTTAGGGTTAGGGTTAAGGTTAGGGTTAGGGTTAGGGCTAGGGTTAGGGTTAGGGTTAGGGTTAGGGTTAGGTTTAGGGTTCGATTTAGGGGTAGGTAAGGGTTCGGGTTAGGGTTAGGGTTAAGGTTATGGTTAGGTTTAGCTTTAAGCTTAGGTTTAGGGTTAGGGTTAGGGTTAGGGTTAGGGTTAGGGTTAGGGTTAGGGTTAGGCTTAGGCTTAGGCTTAGGCTTAGGCTTAGGCTTAGGGTTAGGCTTAGGGTTAGGGCTATGTTTAGGTTTTGGGTTACGGTTCTGTTATGCTTAGGGTTAGGGTTAGGGTTAAGGTTAGGGTTAGGGTTAGGGTTAAGGTTAGGGTTAGGGTTACGGTTACGGTTACGGTTAGGTTTAGGGTTAAGGTTCGGGTTAGGTTTATGGTTATCGTAGGTTTAGTGTTAGGGTAAGGGTTAGGGTTAGGTTTGGGGTTAGGTTTTAGGGTTAGGGTTCGGGTTAGGGTTAGGGTTAGGGTTAGGGTTAGGGTTAGGAATAGGGTTAGGGTTAGGGTTAGGGTTAAGGTTAGGGTTAGAGTTAGGGTTAGGGTTAGGGTTAGGTAAGGGTTCGGGTTAGAATTAGGGTTACGGTTAGGGTTTTGTTTAGGGTTAGCTTTAGGTTAAGAGTTAGGATTAGAATTAGTGGTAGGGTTTGGTTTATGGTTAGGGTTAGGGTTAGGGTTAGGGTTAGGGTTAGGGTTAGGGTTATGGTTATGGTTATGGTTAGGCTTAGGTTTAGGGTAAGTGTTAGGGTTAGGGTAGGGCCATGTTTAGGGTTAGGCTTAGGGTGAGGGTTATGTTAGGGTTCGGGTAAGGGTTAGGTTTATGTTAGCGTTAGTGTTAGGTTTAGGGTTAGGGTTAGTTTTAGGGTTAGGGTTAGGTTCAGGGTTAGGTTTAGAATTAGGGTTATGTTTAGGGTAAGGGCTAGGGTTAAGAATAGGGTTAGGGATAGGATTAGGGTTAGGGTTAGTGTTAGGGTTAGGGTTAGGGTTAGGGTTAGGGTTAGGGTTAGGGTTCGGGTTAGTGTTAGGGTTAGGGTTAGGGATAGGGTTAGGGTTATCGTTTGGGTTAGGGTTATGTGTAGGGTTCAGCTTAGAGTTAGGGTCAGGGTAAGGGTTAGGGTTAGGTTTAGGGTTATGGTAAGGGTTAGGGTTATGTTTAGGTTTAGGTTTAGAGTTAGGGTTCTGTTAGGGTTAGGGTTAGGGCTAGTGTTGGGTTATGTTCAGGGTTACGGTTTTACTTAGGGTTACGGTTAAGTTAGGGTTAGGGTGAGAGTTAGAGTCAGGCTAGTGTTAGGGTTAGGGTATGTTTAGGGTTAGGGTTAGGTTTAGGGTTAGTGTTAGGGTTAGTGTCTGTGTTCTGTTATGATTAGGGTTAGGGTTAGGGTTAAAGTTAGGTTTAGGGTTTGGGTTAGGTGTAGGGTGAGGTTTAGCGTTACGATTAGGGTCAGGATTATGGTTAGGCTTAGGTTTATGGTTAGGGTTAAGTTTTTGTTATTTTTAGCGTTAGGTTTAGGGTTAGGGTTAGGGTTATGTTAGGGTTAGGGTTAGTGTTAGGCTTAGGGTTAGGATTAGGGTTAGGCTTAGGTTTAGGTTTAGGGTTATGTTAGCGTTAGGGTTAGGGTTAGAGTTATGGTTAGGGTTAGGGTTAGGATTAGGGTTAGGGTTAGGGTTATGGTTATTGTTAGGGTTAGGTTTAGGGTTAGTGTAAGGGTTATTGTTAGGGTTAGGGTTAGTGTTAGGGTTAGGTTTAGGGTTAGAGTTAGGTTTAAAGTTAGGGTTCTTTTAGGTTTATGGTTGGGTTAGAGTTAGGGTTCTGTTAGGGTTAGAGTTAGCGTTATGGTTAGTTTAGGGTTAGCTTTAAGCTTAGTTTTAGTATTAGGGATGGGTTATGTTCAGGGTTAGGGGTAGCCTTAGGGTTACGGTTAGGTTACGTTTAGGGTGAGATTTAGGTTTAGGGCTTGTGTAAGGGTTGGGTTATGTTCAAGGTTCGGGTTAGGTTTAGGGGTAGGTTTAGGGTTAGGGTTAGGATTAGGGTTACGATTACGGTTAGCGTTAGGGTTAGGGTTAGGGTTAAAGTTTTGTTAGGGTTAGGGTTAGTTTTATGGTAAGGGTTATGTCAGGGTTCGGGTTCGATTTACGGATACGGTTAGGCTTAGGGTTAGTGTTAGGTTTAGGGTTAATGTTAGGTTTATGTTAGGGTTAAAAATAGGGTTAGGTTTAGTGTTAATATTAGGGTTAGTGTTAGCGTTAGGCTTAGGGTTAGGATTAGGTTTAGGCTTAGGTTTAGGTTGAGGGTTATGGTAGGGTGAGGGTTAAGGTTAGGGTTAGTGTTCTGTTTGGGTTAGGGTTAGGGTTAGGGTTAGGTTTAGGGTAAGGTTTAGAGTTAGTGTTAGGGTTAGGGTTAGGGTTCGGGTTCGGTTTAGGGTTAGGATTAGGTTTAGGGTAAGGGTTAGGGTTAGTGTTAGGGTTAGGGATACGCTTAGGGTTAATGTTAGTGTTAGGGTTCTGTTTGGGTTGGGGTTAAGGTTAGGTTTAGCGTTAGGGTTAGGGTTAGGTTTTCGGTTAGAGTTAGTGTTAGGGTTAGGGTTAGCGTTATGCTTAGGTTTAGGATTAGGGTTAGCCTTAGGTTTAGGTTTAGGGTTATGTTAGGTTCAGGGTTAGGGTAAGGATTAGGTTTAGTTTTAGGGTTAGTGTTAGGGTAAGGTTTAGGTTTAGGGTTAGGGTTAGGGTTAGGGTTAAGATTAGGGTTAGGGTACGGGTTATTGTTAGTGTTAGGGTTAGGGTTAGTGTTAGGGTTAGGTTTAGGGTTAGGGTTAGGTTTAAAGTTAGGATTCTCTTAGGGTTACGGTTTGGTTAGAGTTAGGGTTCTTTTAGGGTTAGTGTTAGGTTTAGTGTTAGGGTTAGTGTTAGGCATAGTGTAAGGGTTAACGTTAGGATTAGGGTTAGGGTTAGGTTTAGGGTTAGGGTTAGATTTAGGGTTAGGATTACGGTTAGGATTAGGGTTAGGGTTAGGGTTAAGTTTTTGTTAGGGTTAGGGTTAGCATTATGTTAAGGGTTAGGTCAGGGTTCGCGTTCGATTTAGGGATAAGGTTAGGCTTATGGTTAGGGTTAGGTTTTGGGTTAATGTTAGGTTTATGTTAGGGTTAGGGTTAGTTTTAGGGTTAGTATTAGGGTTAGGGTTAGGATCAGGGTAAGGGTTCGGATTAGGGTTAGGGTTCGGTTTAGGTTAGGTTTACGGTTAGGGTTAGGTTTCTGTTCGGGTTAGGGTTAGTGTTAGCGTTAGGATTAGGGTTAGGGTTGGGTTAGGTTTAGGGTTAGGGTTAAGTTTAGTGTTCTGTTAGGGTTAGGGTTAGGGTTAAATTTAGGGTTAGGGTTAGGTTTACGGTTGGGCTTAGGGTTATGGTTACGTTTAGGGTTAAAATTAGCTTTATGTTAGGGTTAGGTTTGGGGATAGGGTTAGGGTTAGGGTTATGGTTAGGGTCAGGGATACGGTTAGGTTTAGGGTTAGGGTAAGGGATAGTGTTAGGATTAGGGTTAGGGTTAGGTTTAGGGTTAGGGTTAGAGTTAGGGTTAGGATTACGGTTAGGATTAGGGTTAGGGTTAGGGTTGGGCTAAAGGTTTTGTTAGGGTTAGGATTAGCATTATGGTCAGTGTTAGGTCAGGGTTCGGGTTCGATTTAGGGATACGGTTAGGCTTAGGGTTAGGGTTAGGTTTAGGGTCAATGTTAGGTTTATGTTAGGGTTAGGGTTTGGGTCAGGGTTAGGTTTAGGGTTAGGGTTAGTGTTAGGCTTAGGTTTAGTGTTACGGTTAGGGATACGGTTAGGGTTAGGTTTAGGGTTACGGTTCTGTTAGGGTTAGGGTTAGGTTCAGGTATAGGGTTACGTTTAGGGTTAGGGTTAGGGTTAGGGTTAGGGTTAAGTTTAGTGTTCTGTTAGGGTTACGATTAGGGTTAGGGTTAAATTTAGTGTTAGGGTTAGGTTTACGGTTGGGCTTAGGGTTATGGTTACGTTTAGGGTTAAAGTTAGCTTTATGTTAGGGTTAGGCTTGGGGATAGGATTAGGGTTAGGGTTAGGTTTAGGGTCAGGGATACGGTTAGGTTTAGGGTTAGGGTAAGGGATAGCGTTACGATTAGGGTTAGGGTTAGGTTTAGGGTTAGGGTTAGGATTAGGGGTAGGATTACGGTTAGGGTTAGGGTTGGGCCAAAGGTTTTGTTAGGGTTAGGGTTAGCATTATGGTAAGTGTTAGCATTATGGTATGGTTACGTTTAGGGTTAATGTTAATTTTATGTTAGGGTTAGGGTTAGGGTTAGGATTAGGGTTAGTGTTATGGTTAGTGTTAGTGTTAGGGTTAGGGTTAGGGTCAGGGTTAGGGTTAGGGTTAGGATTAGGGTTAGCCTTAGATGTAGGGTTCGATTAGAGTTAGTGTTAGGGTTACGTTTAGGGTTAGGGTTAGCGTTAGGGTTAGGGTTAGGGTTAGTGTTAGGGTTAGGGTTAGGGTTAGGGTTAGGGTTAGGGTAAGGGTTAGAGTTCGGGTTAGGGTTAGGGTAAGGGTTAGAGTTCGGGTTAGGGTTAGGGTTAGGTTTAGGTGTAGGGTTCGGCTTAGATTTAGGGTTAGGGTTAGGGTTAGGGTTCGGCTTAGAGTTAGGGTAAGGGTTAGGGTTAGGTTTAGGGTTAGGTTTAGTGTAAGGGTTCTGTTAAGTTTAGGGTTAGGGATAGAGTTAGGTTAGGGTTAGCTTTACACTTTGTATTAGGGTTAGGGTTGGGTAATGTTCAGGGTTAGGGTTAGGCTTAGGGTTATGGTTAGATTAGGGTTAGGTTTAGGGTTAGGGTTAGGTTTAGTGTTTGTGTTAGGGTTAGAGTTAGGTGTAAGTTTATGGTTAGGGTTAATGTTAGGGTTAGGTTTAGGGTTAGGGTTAGGGTTAGCGTTAATGTTAGGTTTATTTTTATGGTTAGGGTTAGGGTTAGGGTTAGGTTTAGGGTTAGGGTTAGGGTTAGCGTTAAAGTTAGGGTTAGCGTTACGATTAGGGTTAGGATTATGCTTAGGTTTAGGTTTAGGGTTAGGGTTAAGGTTAGGGTTAGGGTTATGTTTAGGGTTATGGTTAGTGTTAGGATCAGGGTTAGGGTTAGGGTTAGGGTTAGGGTTAGGGTTAGGGTAAGGGTTATTGTTAGGTTTAGGGTTAGTATTAGGGTGTGGTGGTTTTACCGTGCTGGGCAGCTAAATCCCACAACCGTTCTCTCACTCCCCCTCCTTTAGATGAGGAGGGGGAGAAGTAAAGCAAAGAACAACTCACGGGTTGAGATAAGGATAATTTAATTAAAGGGAAATAATTATAATAATTAAATAAAGACTACCATGAGCTAAACAATTTAACTAAGGGGAAGTAAAAGGGAAAAGGGGAAAAAGGGAGGAAAACAAACAAACAAAATAAATGAAAGCTATATGGAAGTGCAGAGGAAAGAAATTACTCTCTACTTCCCACAAATGAGCGATGATTGACCACGTCCTTGAAGCAAGGCCTCAACGCACGCAGCCGGTGTTCGAGAGGAGGACCGACGTCTTCTCAACGAGAGCCCACCCCTCCCCTCTTCTTCCTGTTTCCACCTTTTATTGCTGAGTGTGACACCACATGGTATGGAATATCCCTTTGATTGGTTTAGGTCAGCTGCCCTAGTGATGTTTCTCTCCTCACTTTTTGCCCACCCCCTAGGAGGGTTAGAGAAAGGCCCAATGCTGTGCCACTGCTGCTCAGCAGTAGACACAACACTGGTGTGATAACACTGCTGTTCCAGCTATAAGTACAGAGTACGGAACTGTATGGGCTGCTGCCGGGAAAGTTAACATTCCAGCCAGACCCAGTACAACCTCCACCCCTTATTCCATTACATTTGTGTCACACTCAGATCCCCATACTTTAGCATACAAGCATTCTCATCATTATCCCTTGTCCTTTAACAGGACAAGGATTTAACAGGACAGGATTAATAGGCAGGTGTATCTTTTCATTCCATAGGTCTTTCTTGGAAAATGTTCATAAGAACTGCTGATGATTAGGTCTTCATCTGCCAAAGTGGCCACTCAAGGCAGTTGGATGTCTGGATACCAGCACCAGCTTAGCTCAAGTCCTTGTTGCACTGCCCGGCTCCTTGCAAAGTTGACCTGTCATTGATCCTACAGCGTCTTCCTACAACATACAACTTAGATTATAGATTAGTTTTCTCTCAATGTCAAATCTCCTTGAGGCACACACTTGATATCCCCATTCTTTTGCATGACCCACCAGGTATACCCTGGTCCTTGGGCAAAGACAATCCCACGAGTGGGTTTGCCTTTTCCCGAGGCAGGAGCAACCCACACTGCCTTCCCCATCCACCTTCCTATATGCACTACGGGAACCTTAGCTCCTTTCACAGTTTGTAGGGGTTTTGTTTCGGCAGGACCAGCATGGCTGTCAGACCCCCTATTGTTAACTAGCCAAGTGGCTTCTGGTAGATTTGTGTCCCATTGTTTCCACGTCCCAGCACCTAATGCTCGTAACATAGTCTTTAACAGTCCATTGTACCTCTCAACCTTCCCAGAGGCTTGTGGGTGGTAAGGGATGTGGTACACCCACTCAATACCATGCCTCTTTGCCCAGGAGGTAACAAGATTGTTTCGGAAATGACTCCCATTGTCAGACTCAATTCTCTCTGGTGTACCATGACGCCACAATACTTGTCTTTCCAGGCCCAAGATAGTGTTTCGGGCTGTGGCATGGTTTACAGGGTATGTTTCCAGCTACCCAGTAGTTGCTTCTACCATGGTGAGTATGTACCGTTTGCCTTGGCGAGTTTTTGGGAGTGGTCCGATATAGTCAATTTGCCAGGCCTCACCATATTGAAACCCTAGCCATCTCCCCCTGTTCCAGGGAGATTTTACCTTCATGGCTTTCTTGATTGCAGCACAGGTCTCACACCCATGGGTAACCTGCGTGATGGCCTCAATGGTCAAGTCCACCCCTCGATCACGAGCCCATCTGTAAGTGGCATCCCTCCCTAGATGTCCTGATGTTTCATGGGCCCATCGAGCTACAAACAGCTCACCCTTACGTTCCCAGTCTAGGTCCACCTGAGCCACTTCAATTTTCGAAGCTCGATCCACTTCTTTGTTGTTCTGATGTTCTTCAGTAGTGAGACTCTCGGGCATGTGGGCATCTACATGACGTACTTTAACATCCAGGTTTTCTACCCGGGCAGCAATATCTTGCCACAGGGTAGCAGCCCAGATAGGTTTACCTCTGCGCTGCCAGTTGCTCTCTTTCCATTGCTGCAGCCACCCCCACAGAGCATTTGCCACCATCCATGAGTCAGTATAAAGATACAATACTGGCCAATTTTCTCTTTCGGCGATATCTAGGGCTAGTTGTATGGCTTTTACTTCTGCATACTGACTTGACTCACCTTCCCCTTCCATGGCTTCCACAACTCGTCGTATGGGATTCCACACAGCAGCTTTCCATTTCCGATGGCTCCCTATCACACGGCAGGATCCGTCAGTAAACAACGCATACTGCTTTCTGTCTTCTGGCAACTCATTGTATGGTGGTGCCTCTTCAGCACGGGTTACCTCTTCTGCTGGCACTCCGAAATCTCTGCCTTCCGGCCAGTCCATAATCTCTTCCAGGATTCCTGGGTGATTGGGTTTTCCCATTCGAGCCCTCTGTGTAATTAACGCTATCCACTTACTCCATGTAGCATCAGTTGCATGGTGTGTAGTGGGAATTTTCTCTTTGAACATCCAATGTAACACAGGTAGCCGCGGTGCCAAGAGGAGCTGTGCCTCTGTACCCACAACTTCTGAAGCAGCTCGAACACCCTCATATGCTGTGAGTATTTCTTTTTCAGTTGGGGTGTAATTGGCTTCTGATCCTCGATAGCCCCGACTCCAGAAGCCCAGAGGTTGACCTCGAGTTTCTTCTGGAGTTTTCTGCCAAAGGCTCCAGGTGAGCCCATGCTCCCCAGCTGCAGTGTACAGTATATTTTGCACAGCTGGTCCAGTACGGACAGGCCCAAGGGCTACTGCATGAGCTATTTCTTGTTTGATTTGTTCAAATGCCTGTTGTTGCTCAGGGCCCCACTCAAAATAGTTTCTCTTTTGAGTCACTCGATATAGAGGACTCACAAGCTGATTATAGCCTGGCACATGCATTCTCCAGAATCCCACGAGGCCTAGGAAAGCTTGCGTTTCCTTTTTGCTAGTTGGCGGAGACATTGCTGTTATTTTATTGATCACATCCATTGGAATATGGCGACGTCCATCCTGCCATTTTACCCCCAAGAACTGGATTTCCTGTGTAGGCCCCTTGACCTTGCTCTTTTTAATGGCAAAACCAGCTTTCAGGAGAATTTGGATTATTTTCTTCCCTTTCTCAAAAACTTCTTCTGCTGTGTTGCCCCACACGAGGATGTCGTCAATGTACTGAAGGTGCTCAGGAGCTCCCCCTTGCTCCAGTGCAGACTGGATCAGTCCATGGCAAATGGTAGGGCTGTGTTTCCACCCCTGGGGCAGCCGATTCCAGGTGTATTGGATGCCCCTCCAAGTGAAAGCAAACTGCGGCCTGCATGCTGCTGCTAAAGGGATGGAGAAAAATGCATTAGCAATATCAATTGTGGCGTACCACTTGGCTGCCTTTGACTCTAGTTCGTACTGAAGTTCTAGCATGTCCGGCACTGCAGCACTCAGTGGTGGAGTGACTTCATTCAGGCCTCGATAGTCCACTGTTAGCCTCCACTCGCCATTAGACTTTCGTACTGGCCACATAGGACTATTAAAGGGTGAGCGAGTCTTGCTGATTACTCCCTGACTCTCCAGTCGGTGAACCAACTCATGGATGGGAATCAGGGAGTCTCGGTTGGTGCGATATTGCCGTCGGTGCACCGTTGTGGTAGCAATTGGTACCTGTTGTTCTTCAACCTTCAGCAATCCTACAACAGAAGGGTCTTCTGAAAGGCCAGGCAGGGTAGACAGCTGCCTAATCTTCTCTGTGCTCAAAGCAGCTATGCCAAAAGCCCACCGGTATCCTTTTGGATCCTTGAAGTACCCTCTCTTGAGATAGTCTATGCCAAGGATGCACGGAGCCTCTGGGCCAGTCACAATGGGATGCTTTTGCCGCTCATTCCCAGTTAGACTCACTTCAGCTTCCAGTACAGATAGTTGTTGGGATCCCCCTGTCACTCCAGAGATACAGGTGAGTTCTGTCCCTTGGTAGCCTGATGGCATTAAGGTACACTGTGCGCCAGTGTCCACTAAAGCTTTGTATTCTTGTGGTTCTGATGTGCCAGGCCATCGGATCCACACAGTCCAATAAATCCGGTTATCCCTCTCCTCTACCTGGCCAGAGGCAGGGCCCCTCTAGTCCTGGCTGGAGCGTCTGCCACTTAATTCTTGCAAATGAGAGGTAGAGGTCTCTTCATCATGGTCAAGAATAACATCAGCTCTTCTACTGCCTCTGGGGTACTGCCCAATAGAAACCGGAGCAGCATTTCTCTTAGGAGCCCCTCTTCTTGCTGCTGTATTTCCTTTCAGTTCACGTACCCGAGCAGCTAGGGTTGAAGTAGGTACACCATCCCATTTCCTCATATCTTCCCCATGGTCACGCAGATAAAACCACAAGGTGCCACGTGGTGTACGTCTTGGGTACTCTCTCTCTTGAGCAGGCGAATGCTGATTCTTAGTGGCTGAAGTATCACTCTGTCTAGATGAGGGGGAATATAATTTCTCCACAAGCTTGTCAAGTCCTTTAGACAATTTCTCCACAGCTGAGACACAGGACTGTAGCGGAGCAGAGAGATTGTCTTCATATTTTTGAAGCTGGCAGGAGACATCATACATTGTTGGTCCCATCCCCTCATCCCAGTGAATTGCTGCCAGGGTACTGGCATGTGCTGATGGTGCACTCCGCACAAATTTACGCCACATGGATGTTGTGCACTGGACTTCATCGGGGTCTTGAGGTGTCTGGGCATTGTCCAAATCACTATAAATCATCTCCCGCACAGCTAATTCCCGCAGATGTTGGAGACCTTTATCCACAGTGGTCCACTTGCCTATGTGATATACAATATCTTCCTTATGGGGATATCTTTCTTTGATAGCTGCCAGGAGTCGTCTCCAGAGGCTGAGGGCCTGTGCTCCTCTCCCGATTACTTTGTCGATTACCCTTTCTATAGAGAGGGATCCCAGCTGCTTGGCTTCATTGCCTTCTAATTGTAGGCTACTGGCCCCAGCATCCCAACATCGGAGCAGCCAAGTGAGGATGTGTTCACCTGGGCGTCGACCATAATCCTTTCGTATTTCTCGCATCTCACTCAGGGATAAGGATCGAGTGATTTCTGATTCCTTTATGATTTCCGTCTCGTCTTCCTGCTGTTTTTGTGACGGCTCTGCTTTAGAGGTGCCTGCCAATTCCCCTTCTCCCTCCTTCTTAGGAGAGCCTTCTTCCCTTACTAAACGAGCTGACCTCCGTTTCCATTGTTTTGACTTGACTATGGGGGCGACTGATACCATAGTTGGTTGGTCCTCTGGGTCAGCCACAGCGTGTGTTACTTGGTCATCAGATTCAGAGACTTCCTCCCGCTCTTCAAATTGCTGGATGATGTTAAACAGTGTTTGATAGGAATAAACCAGGACCCAGCACAATGCTGCAAGCTGTTGTTCTCCGGCATTATCAGGGTCAGGACATACAACTCTCAAACATTCTACCAAGTTTTTAGGATTTAGCACTTGCTCAGGGGTGAAGTTCAAAACTATTGGAGGAGACACTCGTGACAGGTATCTGCTAACATCATCCCATACACCGTGCCACTCACCACAAGACTGTTTCGGGACAGATTCCCAAATAAGTTTTCTAAACAATCGACTAATCTTAGAGAGAAAATGAAACCTGTTATTCAGAATTAGAAATAGCAATACATGGGTTACAGATGGATCTTCAAAATACTCCCAAACTGTTGTAATTAGCCCACTGTGAAAGAAGGGAAAGGTACCATTCCTGATATTATTAATAAACTGGTGTCCAGATCAGAAAAGGAAGGCAGTGTAGTTCTGAATATTCTCTGGAAGATAGTTTCCATGGGACCCAAATGATAACAGCGCAGAGCCTGAATTCCAGATTAAACCCAAGGTCAGTGCTTGGCAGCACAGCGAATTAAAAAAAGTGAACACAGATTGTAGCACTTTGTCGGATCGGATATATAGGAGAAAGGAGAATATGACATGGATTGCATGACATATGAACAAAGCTATTATTAACAGGACAGTGTACATGGTTACTAGCAAGCAAGTGTGTTAGTTGTATGCGTTTAATCAATTCTATTGTTATCTCAACCCTTCGAGACCCACGTTGGGCGCCAAAAAGGACTGTGGTGGTTTTACTGTGCTGGGCAGCTAAACCCCACAACCGTTCTCTCACTCCCCCTCCTTTAGATGAGGAGGGGGAGAAGTAAAGCAAAGAACAACTCACGGGTTGAGATAAGGATAATTTAATTAAAGGGAAATAATTATAATAATTAAATAAAGACTACCATTAACTAAACAATTTAACTAAGGGGAAATAAAAGGGAAAGGGGAAAAAGGGAGGAAAACAAACAAACAAAATAAATGAAAGCTATATGGAAGTGCAGAGGAAAGAAATTACTCTCTACTTCCCACAAATGAGCGATGATTGACCACGTCCTTGAAGCAAGGCCTCAACGCACGCAGCCGGTGTTCGAGAGGAGGACCGACGTCTTCTCAACGAGAGCCCACCCCTCCCCTCTTCTTCCTGTTTCCACCTTTTATTGCTGAGTGTGACACCACATGGTATGGAATATCCCTTTGATTGGTTTAGGTCAGCTGCCCTAGTGATGTTTCTCTCCTCACTTTTTGCCCACCCCCTAGGAGGGTTAGAGAAAGGCCCAATGCTGTGCCACTGCTGCTCAGCAGTAGACACAACACTGGTGTGATAACACTGCTGTTCCAGCTACAAGTACAGAGTACGGAACTGTATGGGCTGCTGCCGGGAAAGTTAACATTCCAGCCAGACCCAGTACATAGGGTTAGGTTTAGGGTTCTGGTTAGGTTTAAAATTAGGGTTCTGTTAGGGTTACGGTTGGGTTAGAGTTAGGGTTCAGTTAGGGTTAGAGTTAGGGTTATGGTTAGTTAGGGTTAGCTTTAAGCTTAGTTTTAGAGTTAGAGATGGGTTATGTTCAGGCTTAGGGTTAGGCTTAGGGTTACGGTTAGGTTAGGGTTAGGGTGAGAGTTAGGGTTAGGGCTAGTGTTAGGGTTGGGTTATGTTCATGGTTAGGATTAGGTTTAGGGTTAGGGTTAGGGTTAGGGTTAGTGTTAGGGTTAGGGTTAGGGTTAGGGTTAGGGTAAGGGTTAGGGTTAGGGTTAGGGTTAGCGTTAGGATTAGCGTTAGGGTTAGGTTTAGGGTTAGGGTTAGGATTAGGGTTAGGATTACGGTTAGGGTTAGGGTTAAGGTTTTGTTAGGGTTAGGGTTAGGGTTAGGGTTAAGGTTATGTTAGGGTTAGGTTTAGCGTTATGGTAAGGGTTAGGTCAGGGTTCCGGTTCGATTTAGGGATACTGTTAGGCTTAGGGTTAGGGTTAGGTTTAGGGTTAATGTTATGTTTATGTTAGGGTTAGGGTTATGATTAGGATTAGGGTTAGGGTTAGGGTTAGTATTAGCGTTAGGGTTAGGGTTAGGGTTAGGGTTAGGGTTAGGGTTAGGGTTAGGGTTAGGGTTAGGGTTAGGGTTACGGTTTGGTTTAGGGTTAGGGTTAGAGTTAGGGTTACGGTTAGGGTTAGGGTTATGTTAGGGTTAGGGTTAGGCTTAGGGTTATGTTAGGGTTAGGGTTAGGGTTAGGGTTAGGGATAGGCTTAGGGATAAAGTTAGGGTTAGGTTTAGGGTTAGGGTTCTGTTAGGGTTAGGGTTAGGGTTAGGTTTAGAATTAGGGTTAGGGTTAAGTTTAGTGTTCTGTTAGGATTAGGGTTAGGGTTAGGGTTAAAGTTAGGGTTAGGGTTAGGTTTACAGTTGGGCTTAGGGTTATGGTTAGGTTTAGGTTTAAAGTTAGGTTTATGTTAAGGTTAGGGTTGGGGTTAGGATTAGGGTTAAGTTTACGTTTAGGGTTAGGGTTTGGGTTAGGGTTAGGGTAAGGGTTAGGGTTAGGGTTAGGAATACGGTTAGGGTTAGGGTTTGGGTTCTGTTAGGGTTAGGGTTAGGATAAGGGTTAGGATTACGGTTAGGGTTAGGGTTAGGGTTAGGGTTAGGGTTAGGGTTAGGGTTAGGATTTTTCCGTTAGGGTTACGGTTATGGTAAGGTTTACGGTTAGGGTTTGGTTTAGGGCTATTTTAGGTTTAGGGTTAGGGTTAGGTTTAGGGTTAGGGTTTGGTTTAGGGTTATGTTAGGGTTAGGGTTAAGGTTCTGTTAGGGTAAGGTAAGGGTTAAGGTTTGGGTTAGTGTTAGGGTTAGGGTTAGGGTTAGGATTAGGGTTAGGGTTAGGATTAGGGTTAGGGCAAGGGTTAGGGTTACGGTTAGGGTTAGGGTTAGGGTTAGGTTTAGGGTTAGGGTTAGGATTAGGGTTCCGTTAGGGTTAGGGTTAGGGTTAGGGTTAGGGTTAGGATTAGGGTTAGGTTTTGGTTTAGGGTTTTGTTATGGTTAGTGTTCTGTTAGGGTTAGGGTAAGGGTTAGGGTTTGGGTTAGGGTTAGGTTTAGGTTTAGGATTACGTTTAGGGTTAGGGTTAGGGTTAGGGTTAGGGTTAGGATTAGGGTTAGTGATAGGGTTAGTATTAGGGTTAGGTTTAGGGTTAGGGTTAGGTTTAGGGTTCCGTTAGGGCTAGGGTTTGGGTTAGGTTTGGGGTTAGGTTTTGGTTTAGGGTTTTGTTATGGTTAGGGTTCTTTCAGGGTTAGGGTAAGGGTTAGGGTTTGGGTTAGGGTTAGGGTTAGGGTTAGGATTACGTTTAGGGTTAGGGTTAGGCTTAGGGTTACGGTTATGTTAGGGTTAGGGTTAGGGTTAGGGTTAGGGTTAGGGTTAGGGTTAGGGTTAGGGTTAGGGTTAGGGTTAGGGTTACGTTTAGCATTAGGGTTAGGTTTTGGGTAAAGGTTAGGGTTATGGATAGGGTTAGGTTAGGGTTAGGGTTTGGTTAGGGTTAGGGTTAGTGTTAGGGTTAGGGTTAGTGTTAGAGTTAGGGTTAAGTTAGGTTTAGGGTTGCGGTTATGTTTAGTGTTAGGTTTAGGATTAGTGTTAGAGTTAGCGTTAGGGGTTAGGGTTAGGGTAATGTTTATGTAAGGGTTACGGGTTAGGTTTAGGGTTAGGGTTAGTGTTAGGGTTAGGGTTAGTGTTGGGTTATCTTCAGGGTTAGGGTTAGGGTTATGGTTATGGTTATGGTTATTGTTAGGTTTAGGGTTAGGGTTAGGGTTAGGGTTAGGTGTTAGGTTTAGGGTTATGTTTATGGTTAGGTAAGTGTTACTGGTTAGGGTTAGGTTTAGGTTTAGTGTTAGGGTTAGTGTTAGCGTTAGGTTAGGGTTAGGGTTAGGGTTAGGTTAGGGTTAGGGTTAGGTTAGGTTTAGGGTTAGGTTTAGGGTTTCGTTTAGGTTAGGGTTAGGGTTAGGTTTAGGGTTATGGTTAGGGGTATGGTTAAGGTTAGGGTTAGGGTTAGGGTTAGTGGTTACGGTTAGTGTTATGGTTAGGTAAGGGTTACGGGTTAGGGTTAGAGTTAGGGTTAATGGTAGCGTTAGGTTAGTGTTAGGGTTAGGGTTAGGGTTAGGATTAATATTAGGGGAAGGGTTAGGGGTTAGGGTTTGGGTTAAGAATTGGTTTAGGGTTAGTGTTAGGTTTAGGGTAAGTGTTAGGGTTTGCTTTAGGGTTAGCGTTAGGGTTAGGTTTAGGGATATGGTTAGGGTTAGGGTTGTTAGGGCTAACGTTAGTGTTAGGGTTAGGGTTAGGGTTAGGATTAGGTTTAGGGTTAGGGTTAGGGTTAGGGTTAGGGTTACGGTTAGCGTTAGATTTAGTGTTAGGTTTAGGATTAGGTTTAGGGTAACGGTTAGGGTTTGGTTTAGGGTAAGGGTTTGGTTTAGGGCTTTTTTAGGTTTAGGTTTAGGGTTATGTTAGGTTTTCGGGTTAGGGCATGGATTAGGGTTAGGTTTAGGGTTAGTGTTAGGGTTAGGGTTAAGTTAGGTTTAGGGTTGCGGTTATGTTTAGTGTTAGGTTTAGGGTTAGGTTTAGGGGTAGGGTTAGGGTTAGTGTTAGGGGTTAGTGTTAGGGTTAGGGTTAGGGTTAGGTTACGGTTACGGGTTAGGGTTACGGCTAGGGTTAGGGTTTTTAGGGCTAGCGTTGGGGTTAGGGTTAGGGTTAGGGTTAGGGTTAGATTTAGGGTTAGGTTTAGAGTTAGGGTTAGGGTAACTGTTAGGGTTTGGTTTAGGGTAAGTGTTAGGGTTAGGGTAAGGGTTATGGTTAGCGTTAGGTTAGGTTTAGGGTTAGGTTTAGGGTTAGGGTTACGGTTATGGTTAGGTTTAGGGTTAGGGTTTGGTTTTGTGCTTTTTTAGGTTTAGGGTTAGGGTTAGGTTTAGGGTTAGGGTTTGGTTTAGGGTTAGGGATACGGTTTGCTTTAGGGTTAGGGTTAGGCTTGTGTTAGGGTTAGGGTTTTGTTAGTGTTAGAGTTAGGTTTAGGGTTCGGATTAGGGTTAGGTTTAAGGTTAGTGTTCTGTTAGGGTTACGGTCAGGGGTAAAGTTAGGGTTAGGGTTAGGGTTAGGGTTAGGGTTAGGGTTAGGGTTAGGGTTAGGGTTAGGGTTAGGTTTAGGGTTAGGGTTAGGGTTAGGGTTCTGTTTAGGGTTATGGATACGGTTAGGTTTAGGGTTAGGGTTATGGATACGGTTAGGGTTAGGATAAGTTTACGGTTAGGGTTAGGATTTGGGTTAGGGTTTGGGTTAGAGTTTGGTTTAGGTTTAGGGTTAGGGTTCCGTTAGGGTTAGGGTTAGTGTTAGGTTTAGGGTTAGGGTTTGGTTTAGGGTTTTGTTAGGGTTAGGGTTAGGGTTCCATTAGCTTTAGGGTAAGGGTTAGGGGTTAGGTTAGTTTTAGGTTTAGGTTTAGGGTTTGGTTTAGGTTTAAAGTTAGTTTTATATTAAGGTTAGGGTTAGGATTAGCTCTTGGGTAAGACTTAGGGTTAAGGTTAGGATTAGGTTTAGGGTAAGGGTTAGGTTTATGGTTACGGTTAGGGTTACGGTTAGGTTTAGGTTAGTTTAAGTTTGGTTTAGGTTTAGGGTTAGGGTTAGGGTAGGTGTTAGGGATGGGCTTAGGGATACGGTTAGGGTTAGGTTTAGGGTTAGGGTATGGATTAGGGTTAGGTTTAGGGATAGTGTTAGAGTTAGGGTTCGGGTTAGGGTTAGGGTTAAGGTTACTGTTCTGTTAGGGTTATGGTTCGGATTAGGGATACGGTTGGGATCAGTGTTATGGTTTGGTTTAGGTTTAAAGTTAGGTTTATGTTAGGGTTAGGGTTAGGGTTAGGGTTAGGGTTAGGGTTAGGGTTAGGGTTACGTTTAGGTTTAGGGTTAGGTTAAGTTTAGGGTTAGGGTTAGGGTTAGGGTTAGGGATAGGCTTAGGTATACGGTTAGGGTTAGGTTTAGGGTTAGGGTAAGGATTAGGGCTCGGGTTAGGGTTAGGGTTAGGTTTAGGGTTAGGGTTAGGGTTATGTTTAGGGTAAGGGTTAGGGTTAGGGTTAGGGTTAGGGTTTGGTTTAGGGTTAGGGTTAGGGTTAAGGTTAGTGTTCTGTTAGGTTTAGGGTTAGGGTTATGTTTAGGTTAAGGTTTAGGGTTAGGGTTAGGTTTAGGTTTTGGTTTAGGGTTAGGGTTAAAGTTTGTTTCATATTAGGGTTAGAGTTAAGATTAGGTTTAGGGTTAGGGTTAGGATTAGGATTAGGGTCAGGGTAAGGGTTAGGTTTCTGGTTAGGGTTAGGATTATGGTTAGGTTTAGCGTTAGTTTAAGTTTAGGGTTAGGGTTCGTGTTAGGGTTATGGTTAGGGTTACGGTTAGCGTTTTGTTAGGGTTAGGGTTAGGGTTTTCCCAGAATCACAGAATCATAGAATTTTCTAGGTTGGAAGAGACCTCAAGGTCATCGAGTCCAACCTCCAACCTAACGCTAACAGCCCTCCACTAAACCATATCCCTAAGCTCTACATCTAAACTTCTTTTGAAGTCTTCCAGGGATGGTGACTCCACCACTTCCCTGGGCAGCCTGTTCCAGTGCCTCACAACCCTTTCAGTGAAGAAGTTCTTCCTAACATCTAACCTAAAACTCCCCTGGCTCAACTTAAGCCCATTCCCCCTCGTCCTGTCACAAGGCACGTGGGAGAACAGGCCAACCCCCACCTCGCTACAGCCTCCCTTGAGGTACCTAAAAAGAGCAATAAGGTCACCCCTGAGCCTCCTCTTCTGCAGGCTGAACAAGCCCAGCTCCCTCAGCCGCTCCTCGTAGGACTTGTTCTCCAGGCCCCTCACCAGCTTCGTCGCCCTTCTCTGCACCCGCTCAAGCACCTCGATGTCCTTCTTGTAGCGAGGGGCCCAAAACTGAACACAGTACTCGAGGTTAGGTTAGGGTTAGGGTTTGGGTTAGGGTTAGGGTTACAGTTAGGGTCAGGGTTAGGGTTAAGGTTAGGCTTAGGCTTAGGGTTAGGTTTAGTGTTTAAGTTAGTTTTATGTTAGGGTTAGGTTACGGTTAGGATTAGGAGTAGGGTTAGGGTTAGGGTTAGCGTTAGCGTTGGAGTCAGTGTACGGGTTAGGTTTATGGTAAGCTTAGGGTTACTGTTAGGTTTAGGGTTAGGTTAAGTTTAGGGTTATGGTTAGGGTTACTGTTAGCGTTAGGTTTAGGGTTAGGTTTAGCGTTTTGCTTAGGGTTAGGATTATGGTTAGGCTTAGGTTTAGAGTTAGGGTTATTTTAGGTTTAGGATTAGGGCATAGATTAGGGTAATGTTTAGGGTTAGGGTTATGGTTAGGGTAAGGGTTAGGGTTAGGGTTAGGGTTAGGGTTAGGTTTAGGGTTAGGGTTAGGGTTAGGGTTAGGGTTAAGGTAAGTGTTCTGTTAGGGTTAGGGTTGGCGTAAAGTTAGGGTTAGGGTTAGGGTTAGGGTTAGGGTTACGGTTAGCGTTAGGCTTAGGGTTAGGGTTAGCGTTATGCTATGGGTTAGGATTAGGGTTAGGCTTTGGTTTAGGTTTAGGGTTATGTTAGGTTTAGGGTTAGGGCATGCATTAGGGTTAGGGTTAGGGTTAGGGTTAGGGTAAGATTTAGGGTTAGGGTTAGGTTTAGGGTTAGGGTTAGGGTTATATTTAGGGGAAGGATTAGGGTTAGGGTTACGGTTAGGCTTAGGGTTAGGGTTAGGTTTAGGGTTAGGGTTAGGCTTAGGCTTAGGCTTAGGCTTAGGGTCAGGGTCCTGGTAAGGGTTAGGTTTAGGGTTAGGGTTACGGTTACTGTTAGGTTTAGGGTTAGGTTAAGTTTAGGGTTAGGTTTAGGGTTAGGGTTAGCCTTAGGCTTAGGGTTAGGATTAGGATTAGGCTTAGGTTTAGGGTAAGGGTTATGTTAGGGTTAGGGTTAGGGTTAGGGTTAGGTTCTGGGTTAGGGTTACGGTAAGAGTTAGAGTTAGGTTTAGGATTAGGGTTAGGGTTATGGTTAGGGTTAGGGTTAGGGATACGATTATGGTTAGGGTTAGGTTTAGGGTTAGGGTTAAGGGTAGGGGTAGGTGTAGGGGTAGGGTTAGGTTAGGGTTACGGTTAGCGTTAGTCTTAGGATTAGGGTTAGCGTTATGCTTAGGGTTAGGATTACAGTTAGGCTTTGGTTTAGGTTTAGGGTTATGTTAGGTTTGGGGTTAGGGCATCGATTGGGGTTAGGGTTAGGGTTAGGTTTAGGGTCAGGGTAAGGGTTAGGTTTATGTTTAGGGTTGGGGTTACGGTTAGGTTTTGGTTTAGTTTTAGTTTACGGTTAGGATTAGGGTTAGGGTTAGGGTTAGGGTTAGGGTTAGGGTTAGGGTAAGGTTTATGGTTAGGGTTAGGGTTAGGGTTCCATTAGGGTTAGTTTTAGGGTTCCATTAGGGTTAGGGTAAGGGTTAGGGTTTGGGTCAGGTTTAGGGTTAGGGATAGGGTTAGTGTTAGGTTAGGGTTAGGGATAGGCTTAGGGATACGGTTAGGGTTAGGTTTAAGGTTCTGTTAGGGTTAGGGTTTGTGTTAGGGTTAGGGTTAGGGTGTTCTTGGTCTGGCTGGAATGTTAACTTTCCCGGCAGCAGCCCAAACAGTGCCGTACTCTGTACTTGTAACTGGAACAGCAGTGTTATCACACCAGTATTGTGTCTACTGCTGAGCAGCAGTGGCACAGCATTGGGCCTTTCTCTAACCCTCCTAGGGGGTGGGCAAAGAGTGAGGAGAGAAACATCACTAGTGCAGCTGACCTAAACCAATCAAAGGGATATTCCATACCATGTGGTGTCACACTCAGCAATAAAAGGTGGAAACAGGAAGAAGAGGGGAGGGGTGGGCTCTCGTTGAGAAGTCGTCGGTCCTCCTCTCGAACACCGGCTGCGTGCGTTGAGGCCTTGCTTCAAGGACGTGGTCAATCATCGCTCATTTGTGGGAAGTAGAGAGTAATTTCTTTCCTCTGCACTTCCATATAGCTTTCATTTATTTTGTTTGTTTGTTTTCCTCCCTTTTTTCCCCTTTCCCTTTTATTTCCCCTTAGTTAAATTGTATAGTTAATGGTAGTCTTTATTTAATTATTATAATTATTTCCCTTTAATTAAATTATCCTTATCTCAACCCGTGAGTTGTTCTTTGCTTTACTTCTCCCCCTCCTCATCTAAAGGAGGGGGAGTGAGAGAGCGGTTGTGGGGTTTAGCTGCCCAGCACGGTAAAACCACCACACAGGGGTAGGGTTAGGTTTCGGGTTAGGGTTTGGGTTATGGTTAGGGTTAGGGTTAGGGTTCCGTTAGGTTAGGGTTAGGGTTAGGGTTAGGTTTAGGGTTAGGTTAGGGTTAGGGTTAGGGTAAGGGTTAGGGTTTGGGGTAGGGTTAGGGTTATAGTTAACGTTAGGATTAAGGTTAGGGTTACGGTTAGGGTTAGGGTTAGGGTTAGGGATACGGTTAGGTTTAGGGTTAGGGTTAGGGTTGTGTTAGTGTTAGGGTTAGTGTTTTGTTACAGTTAGAGTTAGGGTTCGGGTCATGGTTAGGGTTAGGGTTAGGCGTAGGGGTAGGGGTAGGGGTAGGGGTAGTATTAGGTTAGGTTTAGGGTTAGGTTTAGGGTTAGATTTAGGGTTAGGATTACGGTTAGGGTTAGGGTTAGTGTTAGGGTAAAGGTAAGGGTCAGGGATAGCGTGAGGGTTAGGGTTAGGGTTAGGGTTAGGGTTAGGTTTAGGATTAGGGTTAGGGTTAGTGTTAGGGTTAGGGTTAGGGTTAGGGTTAGGGTTACGGTTAGGGTTAGGGATACGGTTAGGCTTACGGATAGGTTTACGTTTAGGGTTAGGGTTAGGCTTAGGCTTAGGTTTAGGGTTAGGGTCCTGGGAAGGGTTAGGTTTAGGGTTAGGGTTAGGGTTACGGTTAGGTTTAGGTTAAGGTTAAGTTTAGGGTTAGGTTTTGGGTTAGGGTTAGCGTTAGGTTTAGGGTTAGGATTAGGATTAGGCTTAGGTTTAGGGTAAGGGTTATGTTAGGGTTAGGGTTAGGGTTAGGGTTACGTTTAGGGTTAGGGTTACGGTAAGGGTTAGAGTTAGGGTTAGGATTAGGGTTAGGGTTATGGTTAGGGTTAGGGTTAGGGATACGGTTATGGTTAGGGTTAGGTTTAGGGTTCTGTTAGGGTTAGAGTTAGGGTTAGGGTTAGGGTTACGGTTAGGGTTAGGGATAGGGTTAGGGTTAGCGTTAGAGTTAGGGTTACGGTTAGGATTAAGTTTAGGGTTAGGTTTCTCTTAGGGTTCAGGTTAGGGTTAGGGTTAGGGTTAGGGTTATGTTTAGGGTTAGGGTTAGGGTTAGGATTAGGTTTAGGGTTAGAGTTAGGTTTAATGTTAGGGTTATGTTTAGGGATACGGTTAGGGTTCGGATTAGGGTTAGGTTTCTGTTAGGGTTAGGGTTAAGGTTAGGGTTAGGGTTTTGATAGGGTTAGGGGTAGGGTTAGGGTTAGGGTTAGGTTTATGGTTACGTATTTTTTAGGGTTACGGTTAGGGTTCTGTTAGGGTTAGGGTTAGGGTTAGGCTTAGGGTTAGCGTTAGGTTTTGGGTTAGGGTTAGTGTTAGGTTTAGGGTTCCGGATAGTTTAGGGTTACGGTTAGGTTTACGGTTATGTTATGGTTAGGGTTAGAGTTGTGTTAGGGTTAGTGTTAGGGTTTGGTTTAGGTTTAGGTTACGGTTAGGGTTAGGGTTAAAGTTAGGGATAGGGTTGGGGTTAGGGTTACGGTAAGGCTTAGGCTTAGGGTTAGGTTTAGGGTTAAAGTTAGTTTTATGTTAGCGTTAGGGTTAGGGTTGGGATTAGGGTTAGGGTTAGGATTAGGGTTAGGTTAGGGTTAGGGTTAAGGTTAGGATTAATGTTAGGGTAAGGGTTAGGTTTATGGTTAGGGTTAGGGTTGCGTTTAGGTTTAGGGTTAGGTTAAGTTTAGGGTTAGGGTTAGTTTTAGGATTAGGGTTAGGGATTATTTTAGGGATACGGTTAGGGTTAGGTTTAGGGTTAGGGTAAGGATTAGGGCTAGGGCTAGGGTTAGGATTTGGGTTAGGGTTAGGGTTATGGTTAGGGTAAGGGTTAGGGTTAGGGTAGGGTTAGGGTTTGGTTTAGGGTTAGGGTTAGGATTATGGTTAGGGTTAGGGTTACGGATAGGTTTAGGGTTAGGGTTAAGGTTAGTTTTATGTTACGGTTAGGGTTAGGGTTAGGATTATGATTAGGGTTAGTGTTAGGGTTAGGGTTATGGTCACGGTAAGCGTTAGGCTTAGGGTTAGGGATAGCGTTGTGCTTAGGGTTAGGATTTTGGTTTAGGCTTTGGTTTAGGTTTAGGGTTATGTTACGTTAGGGTTAGGGCAAGGATTAAATTTAGGGTTAGTGTTAGTGTTAGGGTAAGAGTTAGGGTTAGGATCAGGGTAAGGGTTAGGGTTTTGGGTAAGGTTAGGGTTATAGTTAAGGTTAGGATTAAGGTTAGGGTTACGGTTAGGGTTAGGGTTAGGGATACGGTTAGGTTTAGGGTTAGTGTTATGGTTAGGGTTGTGTTAGTGTTAGGGTTAGTGTTTTGTTACTGTTAGAGTTAGGGTTCGGGTTATGGTTAGGGTTAGGTTTAGGGTTAGGGGTAGGGGTAGGGGTAGGTTTAGGTTAGGTTTAGGGTTAGGTTTAGGGTTAGGTTTAGGGTTAGGATTACGGTTAGGGTTTGGGTTAGTGTTAGGGTAAAGGTAAGGGTTAGGGATAGCGTGAGGGTTAGGGTTAGGGTTAGGGTTAGGGTTAGGTTTAGGGTTAGGGTTAGGGTTAGGGTTAGGGTTAGGGTTAGGGTTAGGGTTAGGGTTAGGGTTAGGGTTACGGTCAGGGTTAGGCTTAGAATTAGGGTCCTGTTAAGTGTTAGGTTTAGGTTTAGGGTTAGGGTTACGGTTAGGTTTAGGGTTAGATTAAGTTTAGGCTTAGGTTTAGGGTTAGGGTTAGTGTTAGATTTAGGGTTAGGATTAGGATTAGGGTTAGGTTTAGGGTAAGGGTTATGTTAGGGTTAGGTTTAGGGTAAAGGTTACGTTTAGGGTTAGGGCTACTGTAAGGGTTAGAATTAGGGTTAGGATTAGGGTTAGGGTTATGGTTAGGGTTAGGGTTAGGGATACGATTATGGTTAGGGTTAGGTTTAGGGTTCTGTTACGGTTATGGTTAGGGTTAGGTTTTTGTTATGGTTAGCATTAGGGTTAGGGTTAGGGTTAGGTTAGGGTTAGTGTTAGGGTTACGGTTAGGGTTGGTTTATGATCAGTTTTAAGGTTAGGGTTAGGGTTAGGGTTAGTGTTAGGGTTAGGGTTAGGGTTAGGTTTATGTTTAGCGTTAGAGTTAGGGTTACGGTTAGGATTAAGTTTAGGGTTAGCTTTCTCTTCGGGTTCAGGTTAGGGTTAGGGTTCGGGTTAGGGTTAGGGTTAGGATTAGGTTTAGGGTTAAGGTTAGGGTTATGTTTAGGGATACGGTTAGGGTTCGGATTATGGTTAGGGTTCTGTTAGGATTAGGGTTAAGGTTAGGGTTAGGGTTTTGTTAGGGTTAGGGTTAGGGTTAGGTTTAGGGTTAGCGTTAGGGTTAGGGTTAGGTTTGGGTTTGTTTTAGAGTTAGGGTTACGGTTTGGGTTACAGTTAGGTTTCTGTTAGGGTTAGGGTTATGGTTAGGGTAAGGGTTAGGTTTAGGGTTAGGTTTAGGGTTAGGGCTAGGGTTAGAGTTAGGGTTAGGGTTAGGATTAGGGTTAAGTTTAGGGTTAGGGTTAGGGTTACTGTTCGGTTTAGGGTTAGGGTTAGTCTTAGGGTTCTGTTAGGGTTAGTTTTAGGTTTAGGGTTAGGGTTAGTTTAGGGTTACGGTTAGGTTTCCGGTTATGTTATGGTTAGGGTTAGAGTTTGTGTTAGGGTTAGTGTTAGGGTTAGGGTTAGTGTTGGGGTTAGGGTTAGAGGGTTAGCGTTAGATCTGCTATTAGACGTTTGGATTAGGTTTAGGGTTAGGGTGAATGGTAGGGTTAGGTTTAGTGTAAGTGTTAGGGTTTAGGTTTAGCGTTAGTGTTCGAGTTAGGGTTAGGTTAGGGTTAGGGTTAGTGTTAGGGTAAGGGTTTGAGCCTTAGTTTTAGATCCGCGGGCAGCCGTTAGGGTTAGGTTTTGGATTAGGTATGGGTTAGTGTTAGAGTTAGGTTAGGGTTAGGTTTAGTTTCTGACTACAGTAACTAGACCATCCAATAAAAATTATCCTTATTGTGTTTAGCAAAGCAATGGCTTCTATATCATCAATTAATTGTACATGCCCTTGGAAAAAGCCAATGCTATACCTCCTTTGCTTGGAGCTGTATCCAAACGCAGTTATGTATACAATGTATAGCAGCAGCTATTATTAAGAGGGTGAAGGAGGAACTTTGCCCACTGAATTTCGAAAATTTATTTGGGATACTGCTTCAGAATTTGATAAAGATTTTCAAGCATGGTGGCAATTAGTCAACTTTGCCCTTTATGCAGAAAATGATCAAATTGTTGCCTTTATACTTACTATAAGTAATGCCACCGTATACAATGTATAGCCAATCATTGCATTAGGACTCAATCATAATGGAACTATACTTTATCCTTAAGGGCATAAAGTATGGGCCCATCAAAAGGGAAGAAAGTGGCAAACAATTGATGTAAATGCATGTATTGTGCGTGAAAAAAAGGTTTCATCTGTGAAAGTAACACACTGGAATCTCAATACATTTGTCTTTACACTGAGCAAAATATTTGCCACTTTGAGATATATCCTAATGAAACCCTTGAAACTGTACTTGTATATATTGGGAAAGGTTGTGTTTGCATGAGAAGTCATTGTGATTCTATAGTCGTAGATGATGCTGTGGTAGATACCAGTAATCACTCTAATGTTTGTGTTTGCAATTTTACCAAAATCTCAACCATATCACACTGTCAGGTAGACCTGCGCATCAGGTATAAGGCCCTAGAGGCCGAAAGGCAATCAATGGATGGAAAAGGCTACAATCCCTCTCCACCAGAGATATTGGCAGGGTTGGAAAAGCCAACCCCCCCCGTATAGTGACCACAGGCAGCAGGAACAAAAGGTGAGTTTTAGTTGTGGGTGATTTATCAATCAGCGGAACAGAGGGTCCAATATGTAGAAGGGACCCTCCTCTAAGGGAAATCTGCTGCCTTCCTGGGGCCTGGGTTAGGACATCACAAGGAGGCTTCCCAGCTTGGTTCAACCCTCAGACTATTACCGATTGCTCGTCCTATATCTGGGAGGAGAAGGAGTGGCAACGCATAGCCTGCGAGCAATCAAAAGGGACTTCAAGGATTTGTCAATTTGTCAAAACTCAACGAAACACAAAGGAAACCACAAAACACCTCAAAAACACCCCAAAAGAGAACTGAATCAGAAGAAAAAACATGATTTAACACCCAAAAAACCTTAAAACCTACCTGATGTTCTCCTAAATATACAATCCACTCCCAACCTCCAGAAAACCCAATGGAAACGCAATGAAACCCAACGGAGACCCCAAAACACGTCAAAAAAAACCCAAACAAGAACGGCCTCACCCCCAAAAACGAAAGAAAACACCAAAAAGCACTAACCCAATCCCAAAACCACCCTAAACCTACCTGATGTTCTCCAAATCCCAAAGTCCACTCCCAAACACGATAAAACCCATTAGGAATTCAACGAAACGCAACGGACCAAAACACCTCAAAAACACCCCAAAAGCGAACCGGATTAGAAGAAAAAACTTGATTTAACCCCCCCAAAACCCTTAAACCTACCTGATGTTCTCCAAAACCCACATTTTACATCTTTCCACCATGATGACCAACAAGAACCCAACTAAAACCCAACGGAGACACCAAAACATGTCAAAAACACCCCAAAAAAGAACAGGATCACCCCCAAAAAACAGAAGAAAACCCCAAATACCAAGATTCCACGCCAAAAGACCCCCTAAACCTACCCGAAGTTCTCCAAAACCCAAAATTTACACTTTTCCGCCATGATGACAACGGAAAACCCAACGAAACCCAATGGAGACCCCAAAACACGTCAAAAAAACACCAAACAAGAACGGGATCACCTCAAAAACTGGAAGAAAATTCCCAAAAAACATGGGTCTACCCCAAAACCACCCTAAACCTACCTGATGTTCTCCAAAGCCCAAAGTCCACTCCCTACCACCATAAAAACATTAAGAACTTATCGAAACGCAACGGAAACCCCAAAGCACGTCAAAAACACCGCAAAAGCGAACCGGATCAGAAGAAAAAACGTGATTTAACCCCCCAAAAAACCTTGAACCTACCTGATGTTCTCCTAAATTTACAATCCACTCCCAACTACCAGAAAACCCAATGGAAACCCAACAAAACCCAACATAGACCACAAAACATGACAAAAACACCTGAAAACAGAACAAGACCACTCCAAAAACAGAAGAAAACACTAAACAACAGAAGAAATCCCCCAAAACCATAGATTCACCCCCTAAAAAAAATTAAACTCACCTGATGTTCTCCAAAACCCACAATTTACACTTTTACATCATGATGACCACGGAAAAATCAACAAAACCCAACGGAGACCCCAAAACACGTCAAAAACACCCCAAACATGAACGGCATCACCAACAAAACTGGAAGAAAATCCCCAAAAAACATGGATCCAATCCCAAAACCACCCTAAACCTACCTGATGTTCTCCAAATCCCCAAGTCCACTCCCTACCACCATAAAAACATTAAGAACCTAACGAAACGCAACGGAAACCCCAAAGCACGTCAAAAACACCGCAAAAGCGAACCGGATCAGAAGAAAAAACGTGATTTAACCCCCAAAAAAACCTTAAAACTACCTGATGTTCTCCTAAATGTACAATCCACTCCCAACCACCAGAAAACCCAATGGAAACTCAACAAAACCCAACGGAGACCACAAAACACGTCAAAAACACCCGAAAACAGAACAGAATCACAGAATTTTCTAGGTTGGAAAAGACCTCAAGATCATCGAGTCCAACCTCTGACCTAACGCTAACAGTCCCCACTAAACCATTTCCCTAAGCTCTACATCTAAACGTCTTTTGAAGACTTCCAGGGATGGTGACTCCACCACTTCCCTGGGCAGCCTGTTCCAATGCCTCACTACCCTTTCAGTGAAGAAGTTCTTCCTAACATCTAACCTAAAACTCCCCTGGCTCAACTTAAGCCCATTCCCCCTCATCCTGTCACCAGGCACGTGGGAGAACAGGCCAACCCCCACCTCGCTACAGCCTCCCTTGAGGTATCCATAGAGAGCGATAAGGTCGCCCCTGAGCCTCCTCTTCTGCAGGCTGAACAAGCCCAGCTCCCTCAGCCGCTCCTCGTAGGACTTGTTCTCCAGGCCCCTCACCAGCTTCGTCGCCCTTCTCTGCACCCGCTCAAGCACCTCGATGTCCTTCTTGTAGCGAGGGGCCCAAAACTGAACACAGTACTCGAGGTGCGGCCTCACCAGAGCTGAGTACAGGGGGACGATCACCTCCCTAGCCCTGCTGGTCACACTGTTCCTGATACAAGCCAGGACGCCGTTGGCCTTCTTGGCCACCTGAGCACACTGCTGGCTCATTTTCAGCCAACTATCCACCATCACTCCCAGGTCCTTCTCTGCCAGGCAGCTCTCCAACCATTCCTCTCCCAGCCTGTAGCTCTGCTTGGGGTTATTGCGCCCCAGGTGCAGGACCCGGCACTTGGCCTTGTTGAACTTCATGCAGTTGACCTCAGCCCATCGGTGCAGCCTATCCAGATCCTCCTGCAGAGCTTTCCTACCCTCAAGCAGATCGACACATGCACCTAACTTGGTGTCATCTGCGAACTTACTGAGGGTGCACTCGATGCCCTCGTCCAGATCATTGATGAAGATATTAAAGAGGACCGGCCCCAGCACCGAGCCCTAGGGGACGCCACTAGTGACTGGCCTCCAACTGGACTTGGCTCCATTCACCACGACTCTTTGGGCCTGGCTATCCAGCCAGTTTCTAACCCAACGAAGCGTGCGCCAGTCCAAGCCAAGAGCAGCCAGCTTCTTGAGGAGAATGCTGTGGGAGACGGTGTCAAAAGCCTTGCTGAAGTCAAGGTAGACCACATCCACAGCCTTTCCCTCGTCCACCCAGATCGTCACTTTGTCATAGAAGGAGATCAGGTTCGTCAAGCAGGACCTGCCTTTCATAAACCCATGCTGACTGGGCCTGATCGCCTGCTTCCCCTGCAAGTGCTGCATGATGACTCTCAGGAGGATCTGCTCCATGAGCTTCCCTGGCACTGAGGTCAAACTGACAGGCCTGTAGTTTCCCGGGTCTGCCCTCCGGCCCTTCTTGTAGATGGGCGTCACATTTGCTAGCCACTTGTGCTATTTACAAAGTGCTATTTACACTTTTCCACAACCATGACCACGGAAATAGCAACGAAACCCAGCGAGACCCCAAAACATGTCAAAAACACCCCAAACAAGAATGGCATCACCCACAAAATTGGAAGAAAATCCCCAAAAAACATGGATCCAATCCCAAAACCACCCTAAACCTACCTGATGTTCTCCAAATCCCCAAGTCCACTCCCTACCACCATAAAAACATTAAGAACCTAACGAAACGCAATGGAAACCCCAAAGCACGTCAAAAACACCGCAAAAGCGAACCGGATCAGAAGAAAAAACGTGATTTAACCCCCAAAAAAACCTTAAAACTACCTGATGTTCTCCTAAATGTACAATCCACTCCCAACCACCAGAAAACCCAATGGAAACTCAACAAAACCCAACGGAGACCACAAAACACGTCAAAAACACCCGAAAACAGAACAGAATCACAGAATTTTCTAGGTTGGAAAAGACCTCAAGATCATCGAGTCCAACCTCTGACCTAACGCTAACAGTCCCCACTAAACCATTTCCCTAAGCTCTACATCTAAACGTCTTTTGAAGACTTCCAGGGATGGTGACTCCACCACTTCCCTGGGCAGCCTGTTCCAATGCCTCACTACCCTTTCAGTGAAGAAGTTCTTCCTAACATCTAACCTAAAACTCCCCTGGCTCAACTTAAGCCCATTCCCCCTCATCCTGTCACCAGGCACGTGGGAGAACAGGCCAACCCCCACCTCGCTACAGCCTCCCTTGAGGTATCCATAGAGAGCGATAAGGTCGCCCCTGAGCCTCCTCTTCTGCAGGCTGAACAAGCCCAGCTCCCTCAGCCGCTCCTCGTAGGACTTGTTCTCCAGGCCCCTCACCAGCTTCGTCGCCCTTCTCTGCACCCGCTCAAGCACCTCGATGTCCTTCTTGTAGCGAGGGGCCCAAAACTGAACACAGTACTCGAGGTGCGGCCTCACCAGAGCTGAGTACAGGGGGACGATCACCTCCCTAGCCCTGCTGGTCACACTGTTCCTGATACAAGCCAGGACGCCGTTGGCCTTCTTGGCCACCTGAGCACACTGCTGGCTCATTTTCAGCCAACTATCCACCATCACTCCCAGGTCCTTCTCTGCCAGGCAGCTCTCCAACCATTCCTCTCCCAGCCTGTAGCTCTGCTTGGGGTTATTGCGCCCCAGGTGCAGGACCCGGCACTTGGCCTTGTTGAACTTCATGCAGTTGACCTCAGCCCATCGGTGCAGCCTATCCAGATCCTCCTGCAGAGCTTTCCTACCCTCAAGCAGATCGACACACGCACCTAACTTGGTGTCATCTGCGAACTTACTGAGGGTGCACTCGATGCCCTCGTCCAGATCATTGATGAAGATATTAAAGAGGACCGGCCCCAGCACCGAGCCCTAGGGGACGCCACTAGTGACTGGCCTCCAACTGGACTTGGCTCCATTCACCACGACTCTTTGGGCCTGGCTATCCAGCCAGTTTCTAACCCAACGAAGCGTGCGCCAGTCCAAGCCAAGAGCAGCCAGCTTCTTGAGGAGAATGCTGTGGGAGACGGTGTCAAAAGCCTTGCTGAAGTCAAGGTAGACCACATCCACAGCCTTTCCCTCGTCCACCCAGATCGTCACTTTGTCATAGAAGGAGATCAGGTTCGTCAAGCAGGACCTGCCTTTCATAAACCCATGCTGACTGGGCCTGATCGCCTGCTTCCCCTGCAAGTGCTGCATGATGACTCTCAGGAGGATCTGCTCCATGAGCTTCCCTGGCACTGAGGTCAAACTGACAGGCCTGTAGTTTCCCGGGTCTGCCCTCCGGCCCTTCTTGTAGATGGGCGTCACATTTGCTAGCCACTTGTGCTATTTACAAAGTGCTATTTACACTTTTCCACAACCATGACCACGGAAATAGCAACGAAACCCAGCGAGACCCCAAAACATGTCAAAAACACCCCAAACAAGAATGGCATCACCCACAAAATTGGAAGAAAATCCCCAAAAAACATGGATCCAATCCCAAAACCACCCTAAACCTACCTGATGTTCTCCAAATCCCCAAGTCCACTCCCTACCACCATAAAAACATTAAGAACCTAACGAAACGCAATGGAAACCCCAAAGCACGTCAAAAACACCGCAAAAGCGAACCGGATCAGAAGAAAAAACGTGATTTAACCCCCAAAAAAACCTTAAAACTACCTGATGTTCTCCTAAATGTACAATCCACTCCCAACCACCAGAAAACCCAATGGAAACTCAACAAAACCCAACGGAGACCACAAAACACGTCAAAAACACCCGAAAACAGAACAGAATCACAGAATTTTCTAGGTTGGAAAAGACCTCAAGATCATCGAGTCCAACCTCTGACCTAACGCTAACAGTCCCCACTAAACCATTTCCCTAAGCTCTACATCTAAACGTCTTTTGAAGACTTCCAGGGATGGTGACTCCACCACTTCCCTGGGCAGCCTGTTCCAATGCCTCACTACCCTTTCAGTGAAGAAGTTCTTCCTAACATCTAACCTAAAACTCCCCTGGCTCAACTTAAGCCCATTCCCCCTCATCCTGTCACCAGGCACGTGGGAGAACAGGCCAACCCCCACCTCGCTACAGCCTCCCTTGAGGTATCCATAGAGAGCGATAAGGTCGCCCCTGAGCCTCCTCTTCTGCAGGCTGAACAAGCCCAGCTCCCTCAGCCGCTCCTCGTAGGACTTGTTCTCCAGGCCCCTCACCAGCTTCGTCGCCCTTCTCTGCACCCGCTCAAGCACCTCGATGTCCTTCTTGTAGCGAGGGGCCCAAAACTGAACACAGTACTCGAGGTGCGGCCTCACCAGAGCTGAGTACAGGGGGACGATCACCTCCCTAGCCCTGCTGGTCACACTGTTCCTGATACAAGCCAGGACGCCGTTGGCCTTCTTGGCCACCTGAGCACACTGCTGGCTCATTTTCAGCCAACTATCCACCATCACTCCCAGGTCCTTCTCTGCCTAGCAGCTCTCCAACCATTCCTCTCCCAGCCTGTAGCTCTGCTTGGGGTTATTGCGCCCCAGGTGCAGGACCCGGCACTTGGCCTTGTTGAACTTCATGCAGTTGACCTCAGCCCATCGGTGCAGCCTATCCAGATCCTCCTGCAGAGCTTTCCTACCCTCAAGCAGATCGACACATGCACCTAACTTGGTGTCATCTGCGAACTTACTGAGGGTGCACTCGATGCCCTCGTCCAGATCATTGATGAAGATATTAAAGAGGACCGGCCCCAGCACCGAGCCCTAGGGGACGCCACTAGTGACTGGCCTCCAACTGGACTTGGCTCCATTCACCACGACTCTTTGGGCCTGGCTATCCAGCCAGTTTCTAACCCAACGAAGCGTGCGCCAGTCCAAGCCAAGAGCAGCCAGCTTCTTGAGGAGAATGCTGTGGGAGACGGTGTCAAAAGCCTTGCTGAAGTCAAGGTAGACCACATCCACAGCCTTTCCCTCGTCCACCCAGATCGTCACTTTGTCATAGAAGGAGATCAGGTTCGTCAAGCAGGACCTGCCTTTCATAAACCCATGCTGACTGGGCCTGATCGCCTGCTTCCCCTGCAAGTGCTGCATGATGACTCTCAGGAGGATCTGCTCCATGAGCTTCCCTGGCACTGAGGTCAAACTGACAGGCCTGTAGTTTCCCGGGTCTGCCCTCCGGCCCTTCTTGTAGATGGGCGTCACATTTGCTAGCCACTTGTGCTATTTACAAAGTGCTATTTACACTTTTCCACAACCATGACCACGGAAATAGCAACGAAACCCAGCGAGACCCCAAAACATGTCAAAAACACCCCAAACAAGAATGGCATCACCCACAAAATTGGAAGAAAATCCCCAAAAAACATGGATCCAATCCCAAAACCACCCTAAACCTACCTGATGTTCTCCAAATCCCCAAGTCCACTCCCTACCACCATAAAAACATTAAGAACCTAACGAAACGCAATGGAAACCCCAAAGCACGTCAAAAACACCGCAAAAGCGAACCGGATCAGAAGAAAAAACGTGATTTAACCCCCAAAAAAACCTTAAAACTACCTGATGTTCTCCTAAATGTACAATCCACTCCCAACCACCAGAAAACCCAATGGAAACTCAACAAAACCCAACGGAGACCACAAAACACGTCAAAAACACCCGAAAACAGAACAGAATCACAGAATTTTCTAGGTTGGAAAAGACCTCAAGATCATCGAGTCCAACCTCTGACCTAACGCTAACAGTCCCCACTAAACCATTTCCCTAAGCTCTACATCTAAACGTCTTTTGAAGACTTCCAGGGATGGTGACTCCACCACTTCCCTGGGCAGCCTGTTCCAATGCCTCACTACCCTTTCAGTGAAGAAGTTCTTCCTAACATCTAACCTAAAACTCCCCTGGCTCAACTTAAGCCCATTCCCCCTCATCCTGTCACCAGGCACGTGGGAGAACAGGCCAACCCCCACCTCGCTACAGCCTCCCTTGAGGTATCCATAGAGAGCGATAAGGTCGCCCCTGAGCCTCCTCTTCTGCAGGCTGAACAAGCCCAGCTCCCTCAGCCGCTCCTCGTAGGACTTGTTCTCCAGGCCCCTCACCAGCTTCGTCGCCCTTCTCTGCACCCGCTCAAGCACCTCGATGTCCTTCTTGTAGCGAGGGGCCCAAAACTGAACACAGTACTCGAGGTGCGGCCTCACCAGAGCTGAGTACAGGGGGACGATCACCTCCCTAGCCCTGCTGGTCACACTGTTCCTGATACAAGCCAGGACGCCGTTGGCCTTCTTGGCCACCTGAGCACACTGCTGGCTCATTTTCAGCCAACTATCCACCATCACTCCCAGGTCCTTCTCTGCCAGGCAGCTCTCCAACCATTCCTCTCCCAGCCTGTAGCTCTGCTTGGGGTTATTGCGCCCCAGGTGCAGGACCCGGCACTTGGCCTTGTTGAACTTCATGCAGTTGACCTCAGCCCATCGGTGCAGCCTATCCAGATCCTCCTGCAGAGCTTTCCTACCCTCAAGCAGATCGACACACGCACCTAACTTGGTGTCATCTGCGAACTTACTGAGGGTGCACTCGATGCCCTCGTCCAGATCATTGATGAAGATATTAAAGAGGACCGGCCCCAGCACCGAGCCCTAGGGGACGCCACTAGTGACTGGCCTCCAACTGGACTTGGCTCCATTCACCACGACTCTTTGGGCCTGGCTATCCAGCCAGTTTCTAACCCAACGAAGCGTGCGCCAGTCCAAGCCAAGAGCAGCCAGCTTCTTGAGGAGAATGCTGTGGGAGACGGTGTCAAAAGCCTTGCTGAAGTCAAGGTAGACCACATCCACAGCCTTTCCCTCGTCCACCCAGATCGTCACTTTGTCATAGAAGGAGATCAGGTTCGTCAAGCAGGACCTGCCTTTCATAAACCCATGCTGACTGGGCCTGATCGCCTGCTTCCCCTGCAAGTGCTGCATGATGACTCTCAGGAGGATCTGCTCCATGAGCTTCCCTGGCACTGAGGTCAAACTGACAGGCCTGTAGTTTCCCGGGTCTGCCCTCCGGCCCTTCTTGTAGATGGGCGTCACATTTGCTAGCCACTTGTGCTATTTACAAAGTGCTATTTACACTTTTCCACAACCATGACCACGGAAATAGCAACGAAACCCAGCGAGACCCCAAAACATGTCAAAAACACCCCAAACAAGAATGGCATCACCCACAAAATTGGAAGAAAATCCCCAAAAAACATGGATCCAATCCCAAAACCACCCTAAACCTACCTGATGTTCTCCAAATCCCCAAGTCCACTCCCTACCACCATAAAAACATTAAGAACCTAACGAAACGCAATGGAAACCCCAAAGCACGTCAAAAACACCGCAAAAGCGAACCGGATCAGAAGAAAAAACGTGATTTAACCCCCAAAAAAACCTTAAAACTACCTGATGTTCTCCTAAATGTACAATCCACTCCCAACCACCAGAAAACCCAATGGAAACTCAACAAAACCCAACGGAGACCACAAAACACGTCAAAAACACCCGAAAACAGAACAGAATCACAGAATTTTCTAGGTTGGAAAAGACCTCAAGATCATCGAGTCCAACCTCTGACCTAACGCTAACAGTCCCCACTAAACCATTTCCCTAAGCTCTACATCTAAACGTCTTTTGAAGACTTCCAGGGATGGTGACTCCACCACTTCCCTGGGCAGCCTGTTCCAATGCCTCACTACCCTTTCAGTGAAGAAGTTCTTCCTAACATCTAACCTAAAACTCCCCTGGCTCAACTTAAGCCCATTCCCCCTCATCCTGTCACCAGGCACGTGGGAGAACAGGCCAACCCCCACCTCGCTACAGCCTCCCTTGAGGTATCCATAGAGAGCGATAAGGTCGCCCCTGAGCCTCCTCTTCTGCAGGCTGAACAAGCCCAGCTCCCTCAGCCGCTCCTCGTAGGACTTGTTCTCCAGGCCCCTCACCAGCTTCGTCGCCCTTCTCTGCACCCGCTCAAGCACCTCGATGTCCTTCTTGTAGCGAGGGGCCCAAAACTGAACACAGTACTCGAGGTGCGGCCTCACCAGAGCTGAGTACAGGGGGACGATCACCTCCCTAGCCCTGCTGGTCACACTGTTCCTGATACAAGCCAGGACGCCGTTGGCCTTCTTGGCCACCTGAGCACACTGCTGGCTCATTTTCAGCCAACTATCCACCATCACTCCCAGGTCCTTCTCTGCCAGGCAGCTCTCCAACCATTCCTCTCCCAGCCTGTAGCTCTGCTTGGGGTTATTGCGCCCCAGGTGCAGGACCCGGCACTTGGCCTTGTTGAACTTCATGCAGTTGACCTCAGCCCATCGGTGCAGCCTATCCAGATCCTCCTGCAGAGCTTTCCTACCCTCAAGCAGATCGACACACGCACCTAACTTGGTGTCATCTGCGAACTTACTGAGGGTGCACTCGATGCCCTCGTCCAGATCATTGATGAAGATATTAAAGAGGACCGGCCCCAGCACCGAGCCCTAGGGGACGCCACTAGTGACTGGCCTCCAACTGGACTTGGCTCCATTCACCACGACTCTTTGGGCCTGGCTATCCAGCCAGTTTCTAACCCAACGAAGCGTGCGCCAGTCCAAGCCAAGAGCAGCCAGCTTCTTGAGGAGAATGCTGTGGGAGACGGTGTCAAAAGCCTTGCTGAAGTCAAGGTAGACCACATCCACAGCCTTTCCCTCGTCCACCCAGATCGTCACTTTGTCATAGAAGGAGATCAGGTTCGTCAAGCAGGACCTGCCTTTCATAAACCCATGCTGACTGGGCCTGATCGCCTGCTTCCCCTGCAAGTGCTGCATGATGACTCTCAGGAGGATCTGCTCCATGAGCTTCCCTGGCACTGAGGTCAAACTGACAGGCCTGTAGTTTCCCGGGTCTGCCCTCCGGCCCTTCTTGTAGATGGGCGTCACATTTGCTAGCCACTTGTGCTATTTACAAAGTGCTATTTACACTTTTCCACAACCATGACCACGGAAATAGCAACGAAACCCAGCGAGACCCCAAAACATGTCAAAAACACCCCAAACAAGAATGGCATCACCCACAAAATTGGAAGAAAATCCCCAAAAAACATGGATCCAATCCCAAAACCACCCTAAACCTACCTGATGTTCTCCAAATCCCCAAGTCCACTCCCTACCACCATAAAAACATTAAGAACCTAACGAAACGCAATGGAAACCCCAAAGCACGTCAAAAACACCGCAAAAGCGAACCGGATCAGAAGAAAAAACGTGATTTAACCCCAAAAAAAACCTTAAAACTACCTGATGTTCTCCTAAATGTACAATCCACTCCCAACCACCAGAAAACCCAATGGAAACTCAACAAAACCCAACGGAGACCACAAAACACGTCAAAAACACCCGAAAACAGAACAGAATCACAGAATTTTCTAGGTTGGAAAAGACCTCAAGATCATCGAGTCCAACCTCTGACCTAACGCTAACAGTCCCCACTAAACCATTTCCCTAAGCTCTACATCTAAACGTCTTTTGAAGACTTCCAGGGATGGTGACTCCACCACTTCCCTGGGCAGCCTGTTCCAATGCCTCACTACCCTTTCAGTGAAGAAGTTCTTCCTAACATCTAACCTAAAACTCCCCTGGCTCAACTTAAGCCCATTCCCCCTCATCCTGTCACCAGGCACGTGGGAGAACAGGCCAACCCCCACCTCGCTACAGCCTCCCTTGAGGTATCCATAGAGAGCGATAAGGTCGCCCCTGAGCCTCCTCTTCTGCAGGCTGAACAAGCCCAGCTCCCTCAGCCGCTCCTCGTAGGACTTGTTCTCCAGGCCCCTCACCAGCTTCGTCGCCCTTCTCTGCACCCGCTCAAGCACCTCGATGTCCTTCTTGTAGCGAGGGGCCCAAAACTGAACACAGTACTCGAGGTGCGGCCTCACCAGAGCTGAGTACAGGGGGACGATCACCTCCCTAGCCCTGCTGGTCACACTGTTCCTGATACAAGCCAGGACGCCGTTGGCCTTCTTGGCCACCTGAGCACACTGCTGGCTCATTTTCAGCCAACTATCCACCATCACTCCCAGGTCCTTCTCTGCCAGGCAGCTCTCCAACCATTCCTCTCCCAGCCTGTAGCTCTGCTTGGGGTTATTGCGCCCCAGGTGCAGGACCCGGCACTTGGCCTTGTTGAACTTCATGCAGTTGACCTCAGCCCATCGGTGCAGCCTATCCAGATCCTCCTGCAGAGCTTTCCTACCCTCAAGCAGATCGACACACGCACCTAACTTGGTGTCATCTGCGAACTTACTGAGGGTGCACTCGATGCCCTCGTCCAGATCATTGATGAAGATATTAAAGAGGACCGGCCCCAGCACCGAGCCCTAGGGGACGCCACTAGTGACTGGCCTCCAACTGGACTTGGCTCCATTCACCACGACTCTTTGGGCCTGGCTATCCAGCCAGTTTCTAACCCAACGAAGCGTGCACCAGTCCAAGCCAAGAGCAGCCAGCTTCTTGAGGAGAATGCTGTGGGAGACGGTGTCAAAAGCCTTGCTGAAGTCAAGGTAGACCACATCCACAGCCTTTCCCCCGTCCACCCAGATCGTCACTTTGTCATAGAAGGAGATCAGGTTCGTCAAGCAGGACCTGCCTTTCATAAACCCATGCTGACTGGGCCTGATCGCCTGCTTCCCCTGCAAGTGCTGCATGATGACTCTCAGGAGGATCTGCTCCATGAGCTTCCCTGGCACTGAGGTCAAACTGACAGGCCTGTAGTTTCCTGGGTCTGCCCTCCGGCCCTTCTTGTAGATGGGCGTCACATTTGCTAGCCACTTGTGCTATTTACAAAGTGCTATTTACACTTTTCCACAACCATGACCACGGAAATAGCAACGAAACCCAGCGAGACCCCAAAACATGTCAAAAACACCCCAAACAAGAATGGCATCACCCACAAAATTGGAAGAAAATCCCCAAAAAACATGGATCCAATCCCAAAACCACCCTAAACCTACCTGATGTTCTCCAAAGCCCAAAGTCCACTCCCTACCACCATAAAAACATTAAGAACCTAACGAAACGCAATGGAAACCCCAAAACACCTCAAAAACACTGCAAAAGCGAACTGGATCAGAAGAAAAAACGTGATTTAACCCCAAAAAACACCTTAAAACTACCTGATGTTCTCCTAAATGTACAATCCACTCCCAACCACCAGAAAACCCAATGGAAACCCAACAAAACCCAACGGAGACCACAAAACACGTCAAAAACACCCGAAAACAGAACAGGACCACTCCATAAACAGAAGAATGCCCTAAAAAACAGAAGAAATCCCCCAAAACCATAGATTCACCCCCCCAAAAAAATTAAACTCACCTGATGTTCTCTAAAACCCACAATTTACACTTTTCCATCATGATGACCACGGAAAACCCAACAAAACCCAACGGAGACCCCAAAACACGTCAAAAACACCCCAAAAAAGAACAGGATCACCCCAAAAAAACAGAAGAAAACCCCAAATACCATGAATCCACCCCAAAAGTCCCCTAAACCTACCTGAAGTTCTCCAAAACCCACAATATACACTTTTCCATCATGATGACCACGGAAAAACCAACAAAACACAACGGAGACGCCAAAACACGTCAAAAACACCCCAAACAAGAACGGCATCAACCCCAAAAACGAAAGAAAACACCAAAAGGCACGGATCCAATCCCAAACCCACCCTAAACCTACCTGATGTTCTCCAAATTCCAAAGTTCACTCCCTACCACCATGAAACCCATTAGGAACTAAACAAAACGCAACGGAATCCCCAAAACACCTCAAAAACACCCCAAAAGCGAACCGGATCAGAAGAAAAAACGTGATTTAACGCCCAAAAAACACCTTAAAACTACCTGATGTTCTCCTAAATGTACAATCCACTCCCAACCACCAGAAAACCCAATGGAAACCCAACAAAACCCAACGGAGACCACAAAACACGTCAAAAACACCCGAAAACAGAACAGGACCACTCCATAAACAGAAGAGTGCCCTAAAAAACAGAAGAAATCCCCCAAAACCATAGATTCTTCCGCCAAAAATACTTAAACTCAGCTGATGTTCTCTAAAACCTACAATTTAAATTTTTCCATCATGATGAAAACGTAAAACTCAATGAAACCCAACGGACACCCAAAAACATATCAAAAACACCCCAAAAAAGAACAAGATCAAACCAAAAAACAGAAGAAAACCCCAAAAACCATGAATCCACCCCAAAAGTCCCCCTAAATCTACCTGATGTTCACCAAAAACCACAATTAACACTTTTCCAACATGATGACAACGGAAAACCCAACGAAACCCAATGGAGACCACAAAACACGTCAAAAACAAACAAAAATGAACAGGATCACAACAAAAAAACAGAAGAAAACCCCAAATACCATAGATCCACCCCAAAACCACCATAAACCTACCTAATGTTCTCCAGAACACACAATTTACACTTTTCCAACATGATGACCAACGAGAACCCAACAAAACCAAACGGACACCACAAAACACGTCAGAAACACCCCAAAAAAGAACGGGAACACGCTTAAAACTGGAAGAAAATCCACAAAAAGCACGGATCCAATCCCAAAACCACCGTAAACCTACCTGATGTTCTCCAAAACCCACAATTTACAATTTTCCAACATGATGACAATGGAAAACCCAACGAAACAAAACGGAGACGCCAAAACACGTCAAAAACACCCCAAACAAGAACGGAATCACCACCAAAACCAAAAGAAAACACTAAAAGCTATTGATCCACACCAAAAGTCCCCCTAAACCTACCTGATGTTCTCCAAAACCCCCCAATTTACCCTTTTTAACCATGATGACCAACAAGAACCCAACAAAACCCAATGGAGACCCAAAAATATGTCAAAAACACCCCAAAAAAGAACGGGACCACCCCAAAAACAGAAGAAAACGATAAAAAAAAAAAAAAAAAAAAAAACACAGAAGAATTCCCTCAAAACCATAGATTCAACCCCCAAAGAAACTTAAACTCACCTGATGCTCTCCAAAACCCACAATTTACACTTTTCCAACATGATGACCAACGAGAACAAAACAAAACCCAACGGAGACCCCTAAACACGTCAGAAACACCCACAAAAAAGAACACGATCACCCCAAAAAATGAAAGAAAATCCCAAATACCATAGATCCTATCCCAAACCCACCCTAAAAAGGTTTGTAGCTCCTTTACCATTTGAGGTTCTGGAGTCCGGCAAATGACTTCCTTATGTTCAGTTCCTAGTTCTCGTTGTCCTTCCGAAATTTCAAATCCCAGATAGGTCACACTTTGTTGAGCCAGCTGGACTTTCTGTCAAGAGACTTGATATCCATTTAAACCCAGAAAATTAAGACGACTTATAGTCCATTGAATCCAACTCCCTTTAGTCTCGGTAGCTATTAAGAGATCATCTACATATTGTAAGAAAGCACCTTCAGTGTCCGGAGGCATCCATGTTTCGAGTTCCCTTGCTAATTGGTTTCCAAAAATAGTGGGGCTATTCTTGAATCCTTGAGGTAGTAATGTCCACGTAAGTTGCGTCTTTCTGCCTGAATCGGGATTTTCCCATTCAAAGGCGAATAGGTTTTGGCTTTCTGTGGCTAAGCCTAGGCAGAAGAAGGCATCCTTTAAATCCAGTACGGTAAACCAGACTTGACTATTCTTTAATTTAGTCAGCAAAGTATAAGGGTTTGCCACTACTGGATGTATATCCTCAGTGATTTTATTTATGGCCCTCAAATCCTGAACTAGCCTATAGCTTTTTCATCTGCCTTTTTAATTGGCAATACGGGTGCATTGTATTCTGATTCGCATTCAATCAATAATCCATACTGTAAAAATTTATCAATTATCTCTTTAATTCCTTTCCTATCTTCCATCCTCAAAGGATATTACTTAACCTTAACGGGTTTCTCTCCTGGCTTTAATTTAATAATTATTAAGGTCACATTTTTAGCTCTTCCAGGGACTTCGGTAGCCCAAACTCCTGGACATACTTGATCTGTGATCTCTAAAGGTATTTCACTTTTAGGGTCAGTTTGTATTAGTGCCAAGCTTAACACATTTATTAGTTGTTCTTCTCCTATTCTTAATTCCATTTTCCCTTTTTCAAAGACAATTTCTGCTCCTACTTGCTCTAATAAATCTCTACCTAAGAGTGCCCATGAGGAGCTAGGCATAGATAAAAGTCTGTGTATGCCCCATTGTTTCCCTAACTTGTGCTTCAAAGGTTCACAAAAATAAGCCTTTTCGGTTACACCTTGTCCTGGTTTCAGTTAGAACAGAGTTAATTTTCTTCCTAGTAGCTGGTAGAATGCTATGTTTTGGCTTAGGATGAGAAGAGTGCTGATAACACCCCGATGTTTTAATTGTTGCAGAGCAATGCTTATACCAAGCCAAGGACATCTCAGCTTCTTGCTCTGTCCTGCCAACAGGCAGGCTGGGGGTGCAGTAAGAGCTGGGAGGGGACAGACCCAGGACAGGTGACCCAAACTAGCCAAAGGGGTATTCCATAGCATCTGACGTCAGGCTAAACAATACATAGGGGTGGCTAGCCAGGGGGAGGGGGCCGGACTGCTCGGGGTTAGGCTGGGCATCGGTCAGCGGGTGGTGAGCAATTGCATTGTGCATCACTTGTTTGTACACATTATTAGTAGTGGTACTATTATCATCATTGTATTATTATTATTATTATTATTATTATTATTTTGTCTTATTAAACTGTCTTTATCTCAACTCACGGGCTTCAGTTTCCATTTCTCTCCCCCGTCCCAGAGAGGGAGGGGGAGGGGGAGCGAACAGCTGCGTGGTGTTTAGCTGCCGGCCGGGTTAAACCACGACACACCTTTTACCCTAACATAATAATTCTGTGAAGGCATTAATGCTTGATTTAGAACTGAATACGTTGCCCCATAGCAATAAGAAATTTCACTTCCATTCTTCCCCTAGCTTCATTATAACCAGTGGAGGATCAGCTAGGGTAGATTCCCCAGGTCCCCGTTATTCCTGTTGAAATCAGGGGTTGATTACCCTAGGAAAAGGCTAGTCAATTTGTCCTCCGAAGCCAGGTCCAAACCGTTTTGTTTTATTTATTTATTTATTTATTTATTTATTTATTTTCATTACATCTCAGAGTTGGTCCAAAAATTCCATAGGGCTTTCTTTTAGATCTTGTTGGAAGCATATTCTCAATTCCCAATTCATCCAGGTTTTAGTATTTACTTAACCGTTCATAATTTTCAGGATGATTCGGGTCTTAGTGGGGGGTCGGTCAGGGGAATGCAATTGTCCACAGTTCCCTGAACGGTCCCATCAGCAATCCGAGCTCGCACATGAACTCAGGTTGTTTTAAGAATTGACTGCTTTTCTGTTTCTGTGACAACTCTCTCGGACCGGACCGATCATGGTCCCTTTGCCCTAAAGGGCTAACACCCCTGATTTTAAGATCTCCGCCTCGGGCAGAGGCAGAACTATTAACATTCCTACATCCTCTTTCCCTGCTCATTCAACTTCAAACACCTTTAACACTTTCAACAACCCTTTTAACACTTCCTTTATCTTTCTCCAGCCTGTACTTCTCTAATGCCAACATCAAAGGTTCAGTCAGGGGCCAACTTAATTCCGTACCTTTTCCCACCAAGATGCTGAAACATCAGTATACAACATTTCATCCTGTTCTGCTTCTCAAAAAACAACATTAACTGTAGCAAAATATTAGAGTTTAAAGTTCCATTTAGGGGCCACTTTTCTCCACATTCCAGCTTATAAAGCGGCCACCACTGATTACGACATTTTATCAATGTTTTCCTGTTCACACTTCCACCGGCAGATCCTCCAATATCCTTCCAGTGACTTAAAACACAGCCTAACACACTTTTCTTTAAAATTTCACTGCTTGTTTGCCCCCCAGTTTCCAGTTTACACTTTCAGAATACACATGTTACTTACAAAAGCGTATCACAAAACGTATCACTCACAAAAATACGGGCACGCAATATCTTTCAGTAGCGATGCCACAAAACTACTATTACCAGCAATATTGCCAAAATCACAGTAACAATAGTCAGAGTCAAATTCCACATGCGATAAGTCAGAAAACCAAACTGTGTAACACCGTAACGATATCTTTCTTATAACAATGCCACGAACCTACTATTACCACCAGGAAAATAGCCAAAATCGCAGTAACAATAACCAGAGTTAAATACCATACTCCATGAGTCAGAAAACCGAAATAGACAACACAATTCCAGATGGACCTTAAAGCGAGCTCCTTCCTTAAGGTCCCCAAACATATACTTATGGTGCTAACCACAAAGTATATACCAAACACTGCCTCGCAGAAGATCACCTTCTGACTTACAGACAGTTCCAGATGACCGGTCTACCAGAAAACCAAACCAGAATAAAGAATATACTCACTTACGATGATGGGGTCCTTGTCTGCCTCCACAGTGATCCGGTGAGTCGAGGAGTCCCTCCGGGAAATCCCGGGGGTACCCTAGAAAGTCCTGTTCCCAGCAGGTCCTGCAGTCCGGCAGAGAGGTTGTCCCATCTGGGTCGCCAAATTGATTCAAAGATCGAAGCCGAAATTCCTTTAAGTGGTATATTCTTTATTGCAGCGCTGGATGCACGGGGGATCTCTCCACCTATCGTGCATACCCAAAGCAGAAAGCAGTCTTGAATTTATACAATCAATCTATCAATATTCTACAAGCACCTATACATATGCATTACCTAGCCCCGCCTTCCCTCGCTTCTCATGCTAATTAGCCTTTTGGCACCTTGCGCCTGCGCAGAGCCTTCCAAGAATTGTGGGCAGGGGTCTTTGGGACGTGGGCAGGGGTCTTTGGGAGGAAGACCCCGAGTCTTCCTCACAGTGTACTTTTCACCTTTGGTCAGGAATCTGCTGAATTGGCAGGTTTCTTAATTGCAAGAGCTGGTTGTTGCTAATTCTCCCGTTTGTTGTATCTTTATAATGAATTCCAATGTCCAGTTTCGAGAGTTATAGTCCTTACATTCGTTTCTCTGTCCGCCTGCCGCTTCCTTATCATGAGTTCCAGTGTCTTGTTTCGAGATATACAGTCCTTGTCTGGGGATTGTCCTTGCCTCCCCAATACCTCCTTAATCAATCCCCCCTTTTCTTTTCCCATGCAAATTCTTTTGCATCAGATACTTTCTTTATTTACAGTAACACAACAAAGCAGGCATCTAAACAACATGCACACAAATATTCCTAACACTACTAATGCGATTAGAGCAATGAATACTTGTTTCAACCATTGGAAATTGGGCAACCAGGAGGTTAACTTATTCCATAGTTCACTAAAACTCCACGAAAGATCATCTTTACTGATCTCATGTAGGACCCTTGTCTGCTTCCATATTTCTTCCAGGTCGGTAGAGATCCTTCCACTCTGATCTACATACATACAACAACTTGTGTTTATTACTGTACAGACTCCCCCTTGAGTGGCCAGTAACAAATCTAGGGCCATCCGATTTTGTAATACTACCTGTGATAAACTAGATATCTCTTCTTGTTGAGCCTTTACAGCATCCAGAATTTTGTTTTCGAACTTCTCTATAATTGCAGAAATATTAACTATCGCCTTTTCCAATTCACTCACTCCTAACCATGGGATAAACCATTGCACAAAACTATGAAAAGGGGTGTGTCTCTCTACCAATGGATTGTTAATTTTTCGTCTGATTCTCTGGATATGATTTCTCAAGTAGGCTCGAGGCACTACATCGTGTACTGTCATATTGGGGACTACCGCTCCAAGAGTGCAAGTTCCCTTCCAATTCTCGGGCAAGACCTTACGGGCTGTATCATTGCATAGCCAATACCACCCTTTTCCTTCTGGTACTGGCCAGCTGGTTGAATTTGCCCAACTGCTAGTTGTACTAATATCAATTGTTCGATTACAAGATGTCTGATTTCCCACATAAGTAGTACCTGTATTTATACAATCCTGTTTTCCCATACCCTTAGGCGGGTTACACCTTTGTACACATACATAGTAAGATTCCAACGGCACGAAGCTAGTCACTTCTAGTTCCAAAACTGCTTAATATTTTCGACCCCAAGACGTGTTTTCCCACAAATTAGTCCAAGATAAGTTTGCAGGCAAGGGAATCCCGATTAACGATACACCCTTATTCCCATGCTGTTGCAGATGGGTGCATACCCAACAGTTCGTCTTATTAGTTACTTGGGAAATTGTTTGTATTAAGGTCAGGTGTAAGTTCTCATCCCAAGTTGCCCACCCCGAATCCGAGAACCGCACCTCTGCAATCATTAGGATCTGGAAAAACAGAAAACTTTTTCTGGAAAACTTTTGTTGGTCCAGTTGGAGTGGTGGTCCATATCCTCGCCAGGGCCTTCTTCACCCTTGAATTGTGGATCCAAGCTGCTTGCTCCTTAGTTTTAATGGCGGTATGTGTTGTCAGTAATACTTGGTATGGTTCCGTCCACTTTCCTTCCATTTTTCCTGTAGGGGTTGTCCTGAAAAAGTCTTTATATATGTATAATCCCCGAGCTTAAAGGGGTGGATTGGTTGATCCAACCCTCTAGCCCTGATCCCTAAAACAAATTTATGTACTTTATTTAATTGTTTCTGAAGTTCAGTTATATAAGCATATAAATATTCTGATCCTAACTGCGTTAGGTCCTCTCCACTAAATAGAAATTGCTATGGCCTTCCATATAAGATTTTGAAGGGACTCAAATTTCCTTTTATTCTAGGTTTAACTCTAATTCCAAGTAATGCTAAAGGGAGGGATTGAGGCCATGACAAATTAGCTTCTTATCCAATTTTAGCTATTTATTGTTTAATTAAATGGTTCATTTTTTCTACCTGTCCACTTGCCTGTGGTCTATAAGGAGTATGCAGTTGCCAATCTATCTTTAGAATCTTACTTATCTGTTCTACCACTTGTGCACAAAAATGTGAAACTCTATCAGAAGACATTGCTACTAGAATCCCAAAGCATGGTATTATTTCATTTAACAAGACTTTAACCACTTCTCTTGCTTTGTTTGTTCGACAGGGAAAGGCTTCAGGCCTTCCTGAAAACGTGTCAGTCAGAACCAGTAAATAATGATACCCCCCCTTTTCTAGGGAGTTCTGAAAAATCAATTTGCCACTGTTGCCCCGAATAATTTCCTTTACCGATTATTCCAAATTTTATTCTAGTCTTGGTATTGGGGTTATTGTGTAAGCAAATGCTACATCGTTGAGTTACTTGTTTTATCATATCGTCCCACTAATGTCTGACTCAGGCTCTTATGCAGTGTGCCAGCTCCCCAGTGAGTTTTATTGTGTTCTGTAAGAACTATGGGCCATGTCAAACTAGAGGGTATTACTATGTGCTTATCTTTTAAATATACTCATCCATTTGGTTTCATTTTACCTTTCAAATCTTCAATTAATTTTAAGTCTTCTTTTGTATAATTTGGATATAGTTTGGATTTTACCGTCTGGTATCAAAGACAATGCCTTCACCTCAGTTATTTCAGCTGCCTGCTTAGCCTCTGCCAATCGATTTTCCAATTTCAAAATCGGTGCTCCCCTTTTGGTGTCCCTGACAATGCATGATAGCTACCTTTTCTGGTTGTTTTACAGCCTCTAACAATTTTAAAATTTCTTCAGCATACTTTGTGTTTTCACTGAGCGGTCAGCAATCCATGTTCTTTCCAAATTGCTCCATGAGCATGTACCACGCCGAATGTATATTTAGAATCTGTCCAAATATTTACCCTTTTTCCCGCTGCCAGTTCCAATGCTCTCGTGAGAGCAACTATCTCCGCCTTTTGAGCTCATGTTCCAGGGGGTAAAGGCTTAGACTCGATTACCTGCTGAGTAGTTGTTATAGCATATCCAGCTTTACGTTGTCTTTGCATAACAAAACTGCTCCCATCCGTGAACCAAGTTTCTTCCGCATCTTCCATGGGCTCCTCCTTAAGGTCTGGTAGGCTGGAATACACAGTCTCTATAGTTTCTAAACAATCGTGAATCACAGGTTGTGCTGGAGCATCACTAAGAAAAGAGGCTAGATTCACAATATTAATTATCACAATTTCCACGTCGTCCTGTTCTACCAATATTGCTTGATATTTCAAAATCATCAATTCTTGTTTAAGTTGTTTAAAGACTTTTTGTGCTTCTCCAGTCCAGACTAACTTTGACTGGTTAATCTTTATCAATTCACATAGAGGCTTTACCAATAGTCCATAATTATAAATCCAAAGGCGACACCAACCTGTCATTCCTAAAAAGGTTTGTAGCTCCTTTACCATTTGAGGTTCTGGAGTCCGGCAAATGACTTCCTTATGTTCAGTTCCTAGTTCTCGTTGTCCTTCCGAAATTTCAAATCCCAGATAGGTCACACTTTGTTGAGCCAGCTGGACTTTCTGTCAAGAGACTTGATATCCATTTAAACCCAGAAAATTAAGACGACTTATAGTCCATTGAATCCAACTCCCTTTAGTCTCGGTAGCTATTAAGAGATCATCTACATATTGTAAGAAAGCACCTTCAGTGTCCGGAGGCATCCATGTTTCGAGTTCCCTTGCTAATTGGTTTCCAAAAATAGTGGGGCTATTCTTGAATCCTTGAGGTAGTAATGTCCACGTAAGTTGCGTCTTTCTGCCTGAATCGGGATTTTCCCATTCAAAGGCGAATAGGTTTTGGCTTTCTGTGGCTAAGCCTAGGCAGAAGAAGGCATCCTTTAAATCCAGTACGGTAAACCAGACTTGACTATTCTTTAATTTAGTCAGCAAAGTATAAGGGTTTGCCACTACTGGATGTATATCCTCAGTGATTTTATTTATGGCCCTCAAATCCTGAACTAGCCTATAGCTTTTTCATCTGCCTTTTTAATTGGCAATACGGGTGCATTGTATTCTGATTCGCATTCAATCAACAATCCATACTGTAAAAATTTATCAATTATCTCTTTAATTCCTTTCCTATCTTCCATCCTCAAAGGATATTACTTAACCTTAACGGGTTTCTCTCCTGGCTTTAATTTAATAATTATTAAGGTCACATTTTTAGCTCTTCCAGGGACTTCGGTAGCCCAAACTCCTGGACATACTTGATCTGTGATCTCTAAAGGTATTTCACTTTTAGGGTCAGTTTGTATTAGTGCCAAGCTTAACACATTTATTAGTTGTTCTTCTCCTATTCTTAATTCCATTTTCCCTTTTTCAAAGACAATTTCTGCTCCTACTTGCTCTAATAAATCTCTACCTAAGAGTGCCCATGAGGAGCTAGGCATAGATAAAAGTCTGTGTATGCCCCATTGTTTCCCTAACTTGTGCTTCAAAGGTTCACAAAAATAAGCCTTTTCGGTTACACCTTGTCCTGGTTTCAGTTAGAACAGAGTTAATTTTCTTCCTAGTAGCTGGTAGAATGCTATGTTTTGGCTTAGGATGAGAAGAGTGCTGATAACACCCCGATGTTTTAATTGTTGCAGAGCAATGCTTATACCAAGCCAAGGACATCTCAGCTTCTTGCTCTGTCCTGCCAACAGGCAGGCTGGGGGTGCAGTAAGAGCTGGGAGGGGACAGACCCAGGACAGGTGACCCAAACTAGCCAAAGGGGTATTCCATAGCATCTGACGTCAGGCTAAACAATACATAGGGGTGGCTAGCCAGGGGGAGGGGGCCGGACTGCTCGGGGTTAGGCTGGGCATCGGTCAGCGGGTGGTGAGCAATTGCATTGTGCATCACTTGTTTGTACACATTATTAGTAGTGATACTATTATCATCATTGTATTATTATTATTATTATTATTATTATTATTATTATTATTATTATTATTATTATTATTATTATTATTATTATTATTTTGTCTTATTAAACTGTCTTTATCTCAACTCACGGGCTTCAGTTTCCATTTCTCTCCCCCGTCCCAGAGAGGGAGGGGGAGGGGGAGCGAACAGCTGCGTGGTGTTTAGCTGCCGGCCGGGTTAAACCACGACACACCTTTTACCCTAACATAATAATTCTGTGAAGGCATTAATGCTTGATTTAGAACTGAATACGTTGCCCCATAGCAATAAGAAATTTCACTTCCATTCTTCCCCTAGCTTCATTATAACCAGTGGAGGATCAGCTAGGGTAGATTCCCCAGGTCCCCGTTATTCCTGTTGAAATCAGGGGTTGATTACCCTAGGAAAAGGCTAGTCAATTTGTCCTCCGAAGCCAGGTCCAAACCGTTTTGTTTTATTTATTTATTTATTTATTTATTTTCATTACATCTCAGAGTTGGTCCAAAAATTCCATAGGGCTTTCTTTTAGACCTTGTTGGAAGCATATTCTCAATTCCCAATTCATCCAGGTTTTAGTATTTACTTAACCGTTCATAATTTTCAGGATGATTCGGGTCTTAGTGGGGGTCGGTCAGGGGAATGCAATTGTCCACAGTTCCCTGAACGGTCCCATCAGCAATCCGAGCTCGCACATGAACTCAGGTTGTTTTAAGAGTTGACTGCTTTTCTGTTTCTGTGACAACTCTCTCGGACCGGACCGATCATGGTCCCTTTGCCCTAAAGGGCTAGCACCCCTGATTTTAAGATCTCCGCCTCGGGCAGAGGCAGAACTATTAACATTCCTACATCCTCTTTCCCTGCTCATTCAACTTCAAACACCTTTAACACTTTCAACAACCCTTTTAACACTTCCTTTATCTTTCTCCAGCCTGTACTTCTCTAATGCCAACATCAAAGGTTCAGTCAGGGGCCAACTTAATTCCGTACCTTTTCCCACCAAGATGCTGAAACATCAGTATACAACATTTCATCCTGTT
>NC_140157.1:999082-1001582 GCF_964035555.1 Netta rufina
GTTAGGGTTCGGATTAGGGTTAGGGTTAGGGTTCGGGTTAGGGTTAGGGTTAGAGGGTTAGGATTTGGTTTAGGGTTAGGGTTAGTGTTATGGTTAGAGGTTTAGGGTTAGTGTTAGGGTAACGGTTAGGGTTAGGTTTAGAGGTTTAGGCTTAGGGTTAGGGTTAGGGTTAGGGTTAGGGTTAGGGTTAGGGTTAGGGTTAGATGGTTATGGTTAGGGTTAGGGTTAGGGTTAGGGTTCGGGTTAGGTTTAGGGTTAGGGTTAGTGTTATGGTTAGAGGGTAGGGGTTAGGGTTAGGGTTAGGGTTAGGGTTAGGGTTAGGGTTAGGGTTAGGGTTAGGGTTAGAGGGTTAGGGTTAGGGTTAGGGTTAGGGTTAGGGTTAGGGTTCGGGTTAGGGTTAGGGTTCGGGTTAGGGTTAGAGGGTTAGGGTTAGGGTTATGGTCAGGGTTAGGGTTAGGGTTAGGGTTAGGGTTAGGGTTAGGGTTAGGGTTAGCGTTAGGGTTAGTGTTAGGGCTATTCGGGTTAGGGTTAGGGTTAGGGTTAGGGTTGGGGTTAGGGTTAGGGTTAGGGTTTGAGTTAGGGTTAGGGTTAGGGTTAGGGTTAGGGTTAGGGTTAGGGTTAGAGTTAGGGTTAGGGTTAGGGTTAGGGTTAGGGTTAGGGTTAGTGTTAGTGTTAGGGTTAGGGTTATGATTAGGGTTAGGGTTAGGGTCATTAGGGTTAGGGTCATTAGGGTTAGGGTTAGGGTTAGGGTTAGGGTTAGGGGTTACGGTTACGGTTAGGGTTAGGGTTAGGGTTAGGGTTAGGGTTAGGGTTAGGTTTAGGTTTAGGGTTAGCGTTAGGGTTAGGGTTAGGGTTAGGGTTAGGTTTAGGGTTAGCGTTAGGGTTAGGGTTAGGGTTAGGGTTTGGGTAAGGGTTAGGCTTAGGGTTAGGGTTAGGGTTTGGGTTAGGGTTTGGGTAAGGGTTAGGGTTAGGGTTAGGGTTAGGGTTAGGGTTAGGGTTAGGGTTAGGGTTAGGGTTAGGGTTAGGGTTAGGGTTAAGGTTAGCGTTCGGTTTAGGTTTAGGATTAGGGTTAGGATTAGGGTTAGGGTTAGGTTTAGGGTTAGGGTTACGGTTAGGGTTATGTTTAGGATTAGGGTTATGTTTTGGATTAGGGTTATGGTTAGGGTTAGGGTTAGGTTTCTTTTTTGGTTAGGGTTAGAGTTGGTTAGGTTTAGGGTTAGGGTTAGGGTTAGGGTTAGGGTTAGGGTTAGGGTTAGGGTTAGGGTTAGTGTTAGGGTTAGGGTCATTAGGGTTCGGGTCATTAGGGTTAGGGTTAGCATTAGGGTTAGGGTTAGGGTTAGGGTTAGGGTTAGGGTTAGGGCGGGCCTCTTAGGGTTAGGGTTAGGGTTAGGGTTAGGGTACGGGTTAGGGTACGGGTTAGGTGTTAGGGTTAGGGTTAGGGTTAGGGTTAGGGTTAGGGTTAGGGTTTAGGGTTAGGGTTAGGGTTAGGGTTAGGGTTAGGGTTAGGGTTAGGGTTTAGGGTTAGGGTTAGGGTTAGGGTTAGTGTTAGTGTTAGGGTTAGGGTTATGATTAGGGTTAGGGGTTAGGGTTAGGGTCAGGGTCAGGGTAAGGGTTAGGGTTATGGTTAGAGGGTTAGGGTTAGGGTTAGGGTTAGGGTTAGGGCTATGGTTAGTGTTAGGGTCAGGGTCAGGGTTAGGGTTATGGGTTACGGTTAGGGTTAGGGTTAGGGTTAGGGTTATGGTTATAGGGTTAGTGTTATGGTTAGGGTTAGGGTTAGGGTTAGGGTTAGGGTAAGGGTTTGGGGTTAGGGTTATGTTTAGGGTTTGGCTTAGGGTTAGGGTTAGGGTTAGGGTTCGGATTAGGGTTAGGGTTAGAGGGTTAGGGTTAGGGTTAGGGTTAGTGTTAGGGTTAGTGTTCGGGTTAGGGTTAGGGTTAGAGGGTTAGGGTTTGGTTTAGGGTTAGGGTTAGGGTTATGGTTAGAGGGTTAGGGTTAGTGTTAGGGTTACGGTTAGGGTTAGGTTTAGAGGTTTAGGGTTAGGGTTAGGGTTAGGGTTAGGGGTTATGGTTAGGGTTAGGGTTAGGGTTAGGGTTAGGGTTATGGTTAGATGGTTATGGTTAGGGTTAGGGTTAGGGTTAGGGTTTGGGGTTAGGGTTAGGTTTTGGGTTTGGGTTAGGGTTAGGGTTATGGTTAGGGTTCGGATTAGGGTTAGGGTTAGGGTTCGGGTTAGGGTTAGGGTTAGAGGGTTAGGATTTGGTTTAGGGTTAGGGTTAGTGTTATGGTTAGAGGTTTAGGGTTAGTGTTAGGGTAACGGTTAGGGTTAGGTTTAGAGGTTTAGGCTTAGGGTTAGGGTTAGGGTTAGGGTTAGGGTTAGGGTTAGGGTTAGGGTTAGATGGTTATGGTTAGGGTTAGGGTTAGGGTTAGGGTTCGGGTTAGGTTTAGGGTTAGGGTTAGTGTTATGGTTAGAGGGTAGGGGTTAGGGTTAGGGTTAGGGTTAGGGTT
>NC_140157.1:1054082-1059082 GCF_964035555.1 Netta rufina
GGGTAGGGTAAGGGTTAGGGTTAGGTTTAGGGTTATTGCTAGGGTTAGGCATCGGTTTAGACTAGTGTTAGGGTTAGGATTAGGGTTAGGTTTCTGTTAGGGTTAGGGTTAGATTTAGGGTTAGGTTTAGTGTTAGGGTTAGGGTTAAGGTTAGTGTTTGGGTTAGGGTTAGGATTAGGGTTAGGGTTAGGGTTAGGGTTAGAGTTAGGTTAGGGTTAAGGTTAGGGTTAGAGTTAGGTTAAGGTTAGGGTTAGTGTTAGTGTTAGGGTTAGGGTTAGGGTTAGGGTTAGGGTTAGGGTTAGGGTTAGGGTTAGGGTTAGGGTTAGGGTTAGGGTTAGGGTTAGGGTTAGGGTTAGACTTAGGGTTGCGGTTAGTGTTAGATTTAGGTTTAGGGTAAAAGTTAGGGTTCTGTTAGGGTTAACGTTAGGTTTAGGGTTAGGATAAGGTGTAGGGAAGGTTTAAGTTTAGGGTTAGGGTTAGGTTTGGTGTTATGTTAAGGGTTAGAATTAGGATTGGGGTTAATGTTAGGGTTATTGTTAGTGTTAGGTTTAGGTTAGGTTTAGAGTTAGGGTTAGGTTTAGGTTTCTGTTAGGGTTAGACTTAGCGTTAGTGTTAGAGTTAGGGTTAGGGTTATAGTTAGGTTTAGGGTCAGGGCTAGGGCTAGGGTTAGGGTTAGGGTTAGGGTTAGGGTTAGGGTTAGGTTTAGGGTTAGTGTTAGCGTTAGGGTTCTGTTAGGGTTAGGGTTAGAGTTACGGTTAGGTTTAGGGTTAGGTTTAGGTTTAGTGTTAGGGTTAGGGTTAGGGTTAGTGTTAAGGTCAGAGTTAGGGTTAGCGTTAGGGTTAGGGTTAGGGTTAAAGTTAGGGTTAGGGTTAGGGTTAGGTTTTGGGTTAGGGTTACGGTTACGGTTATTGTTAGGGTTAGGATAAGGGATAGGTTTAGCTTTAGTGTTAGGCTTCTGTTATGTTTAGCGTTTGAGTAGGTTTAGGGTTAGGTTAGGGTTAGGGTTAGGGTTAGGCTTAAGTTTAGTGTTAGGATTAGGTTTAGAGTTACTTTTATGGTTAGGGTTAGGATTATAGTCAGCATTATGGTTAGGGTTATTGTCAGGGTTAGAGTTAGGGTTAGGGTTAGGGTTACGGTTACGGTTAGGATTAGGGTTAGGGCTCTGTTAGGGTTCGGGTTTCGGTTAGGCTTAGGAATAGGTTTAGGGTTAGGGTTAGGGTTAGGGTTAGGGTTAGGGTTAGGGTTATTGGTTAGCGTTAGGGTTAGGGTTAGGGTTAGGGTTAGGTTTAGCGTTAGGGTTATGTTTAGGGTTAGGGTTCTGTTAGGGTTAAGTTTAGGGTTGTGGTTAGGGTTAGGTTTAGGGTTCTGTTAGGCTTAGACTTAGGGTTAGGGTTAGGGTTATGTTTAGGGTTAGGGTTAGTGTGATGTTAGGGTTAGACTTAGTGTTAGGGTTAGCGTAAGGTTTACGTTAGGATTAGGGTTAGGGTTATGTTTAGGGTTCTGTTATGGTTAGACATAGGGTTAGGGTTATATTTAGGGTTAGTATTAGGATTAATGTTAGAGTTAGGGTTAGGGATCAGGTTAGGGTTACATTTAGGGTTAGGGTTAGAGTTAGGTTTAGGGTCAGTGTTAGGCTTCTGTTAGGTTTAGGGTTAGGATTATGGTTAGGGTTAGGGTAGGTTTAGGGTTAGGTTTAGTGTTAGGGTTGGGTTAGGGTTAGGGTAAGGGTTAGGGTTAGGCTTCTGTTAGGGTTAGGGTTAGAGTAGGTTTAGGGTTTGGTTAGGGTTAGGTTTAGGATTAGGGTGAGGCTTAAGTTTATTGTTAGGTTTAGGGTTAGAGTTACTTTTATGGTTAGGGTTAGGATTATAGTCAGCGTTATGGTTAGGGTTAAAGTTAGGCTTCTGTTAGAGTTAGGGGTAGGGTTATGGTTTGGGTTAGGGTAGGTTTAGGGTTCGGGTTAGGGTTAGGGATAGGGTTAGGATTAGGGTTAGATTTGGAGTTAGGTTAGTGTTAGTGTTAGGGTAATGGTTACGGTTAGCATAAGGTTTGCGTTAGGGTTAGTGTTAGGGTTATGTTTAGGGTTCTGTTAGGGTTAGATTTAGGGTTCGGGTTAGGGTTATGGTTAGGATTAGGGTTCGGGTTTGGGTTAGGGTAGGTATTGGTTTAGGGTTAGGGTTAGGGTTAGGGTTAGGTTTAGGTTTAGGTGTAGGGTTAGGGTTAAGGCTGGGGTTAGGGTTAGGGTTAGGGTTAGGGTTTCATTTAGATTTAGGTTAGGGTTATGGTTAGTGTTAGGTTTATTTTAGGTTTAGACTTAGGGATAGGGTTAGGATTAGGGTTAGAGTTAGTGTTAGGGTTAGGGTTAGGGTTAGGGTTAGGGGTTAGGGTTAGGGTTAGGGTTAGGGTTAGGGTTAGGATTAGGGTTAGGGTTAGTGTTAGGGTTAGGGTTAGGGTTAGGGTTAGGGTTAGGGTTAGGGTTTGGGTAAGGGTTAGGGTTAGGGTTAGGGTTAGGGTTAGAGGGTTAGGGTTTGGTTTAGGGTTAGGGTTAGGGTTATGGTTAGAGGGTTAGGGTTAGTGTTAGGGTTACGGTTAGGGTTAGGTTTAGAGGTTTAGGGTTAGGGTTAGGGTTAGGGTTAGGGTTAGGGTTAGGGTTAGGGTTAGGGTTAGGGTTAGGGTTAGGGTTAGGGTTCGGGTTATGGTTAGGGTTAGGGTTAGGGTTAGGGGTTATGGTTAGGGTTAGGTTTAGGGTTAGGTTTAGGGTTAGGGTTATGGTTAGATGGTTATGGTTAGGGTTAGGGTTAGGGTTAGGGTTAGGGTTAGGGTTTGGGGTTAGGGTTAGGTTTAGGGTTTGGGTTAGGGTTAGGGTTAGGGTTCGGATTAGGGTTAGGGTTAGAGGGTTAGGGTTAGGGTTAGGGTTAGGGTTAGGGTTAGGGTTCGGGTTAGGGTTAGGGTTAGAGGGTTAGGGTTTGGTTTAGGGTTAGGGTTAGGGTTATGGTTAGAGGGTTAGGGTTAGTGTTAGGGTTACGGTTAGGGTTAGGTTTCTGTTAGGGTTAGGGTTAGATTTAGGGTTAGGTTTAGTGTTAGGGTTAGGGTTAAGGTTAGTGTTTGGGTTAGGGTTAGGATTAGGGTTAGGGTTAGGGTTAGGGTTAGAGTTAGGTTAGGGTTAAGGTTAGGGTTAGAGTTAGGTTAAGGTTAGGGTTAGTGTTAGTGTTAGGGTTAGGGTTAGGGTTAGGGTTAGGGTTAGGGTTAGGGTTAGGGTTAGGGTTAGGGTTAGGGTTAGGGTTAGGGTTAGACTTAGGGTTGCGGTTAGTGTTAGATTTAGGTTTAGGGTAAAAGTTAGGGTTCTGTTAGGGTTAACGTTAGGTTTAGGGTTAGGATAAGGTGTAGGGAAGGTTTAAGTTTAGGGTTAGGGTTAGGTTTGGTGTTATGTTAAGGGTTAGAATTAGGATTGGGGTTAATGTTAGGGTTATTGTTAGTGTTAGGTTTAGGTTAGGTTTAGAGTTAGGGTTAGGTTTAGGTTTCTGTTAGGGTTAGACTTAGCGTTAGTGTTAGAGTTAGGGTTAGGGTTATAGTTAGGTTTAGGGTCAGGGCTAGGGCTAGGGTTAGGGTTAGGGTTAGGGTTAGGGTTAGGGTTAGGTTTAGGGTTAGTGTTAGCGTTAGGGTTCTGTTAGGGTTAGGGTTAGAGTTACGGTTAGGTTTAGGGTTAGGTTTAGGTTTAGTGTTAGGGTTAGGGTTAGGGTTAGTGTTAAGGTCAGAGTTAGGGTTAGCGTTAGGGTTAGGGTTAGGGTTAAAGTTAGGGTTAGGGTTAGGGTTAGGTTTTGGGTTAGGGTTACGGTTACGGTTATTGTTAGGGTTAGGATAAGGGATAGGTTTAGCTTTAGTGTTAGGCTTCTGTTATGTTTAGCGTTTGAGTAGGTTTAGGGTTAGGTTAGGGTTAGGGTTAGGGTTAGGCTTAAGTTTAGTGTTAGGATTAGGTTTAGAGTTACTTTTATGGTTAGGGTTAGGATTATAGTCAGCATTATGGTTAGGGTTATTGTCAGGGTTAGAGTTAGGGTTAGGGTTAGGGTTACGGTTACGGTTAGGATTAGGGTTAGGGCTCTGTTAGGGTTCGGGTTTCGGTTAGGCTTAGGAATAGGTTTAGGGTTAGGGTTAGGGTTAGGGTTAGGGTTAGGGTTAGGGTTATTGGTTAGCGTTAGGGTTAGGGTTAGGGTTAGGGTTAGGTTTAGCGTTAGGGTTATGTTTAGGGTTAGGGTTCTGTTAGGGTTAAGTTTAGGGTTGTGGTTAGGGTTAGGTTTAGGGTTCTGTTAGGCTTAGACTTAGGGTTAGGGTTAGGGTTATGTTTAGGGTTAGGGTTAGTGTGATGTTAGGGTTAGACTTAGTGTTAGGGTTAGCGTAAGGTTTACGTTAGGATTAGGGTTAGGGTTATGTTTAGGGTTCTGTTATGGTTAGACATAGGGTTAGGGTTATATTTAGGGTTAGTATTAGGATTAATGTTAGAGTTAGGGTTAGGGATCAGGTTAGGGTTACATTTAGGGTTAGGGTTAGAGTTAGGTTTAGGGTCAGTGTTAGGCTTCTGTTAGGTTTAGGGTTAGGATTATGGTTAGGGTTAGGGTAGGTTTAGGGTTAGGTTTAGTGTTAGGGTTGGGTTAGGGTTAGGGTAAGGGTTAGGGTTAGGCTTCTGTTAGGGTTAGGGTTAGAGTAGGTTTAGGGTTTGGTTAGGGTTAGGTTTAGGATTAGGGTGAGGCTTAAGTTTATTGTTAGGTTTAGGGTTAGAGTTACTTTTATGGTTAGGGTTAGGATTATAGTCAGCGTTATGGTTAGGGTTAAAGTTAGGCTTCTGTTAGAGTTAGGGGTAGGGTTATGGTTTGGGTTAGGGTAGGTTTAGGGTTCGGGTTAGGGTTAGGGATAGGGTTAGGATTAGGGTTAGATTTGGAGTTAGGTTAGTGTTAGTGTTAGGGTAATGGTTACGGTTAGCATAAGGTTTGCGTTAGGGTTAGTGTTAG